>NC_133325.1:45354346-45563097 GCF_042186555.1 Aquarana catesbeiana
CCCCCACCGCTGTAATTCACGCACCCTGCGCCCGAAAAGAGGCCAGGTGCCTGGATAGGGGGTGGCAGTGGCGGCCATAGATGGATTCATACAATGCATGAATCTATATATTGTTGATAGAGGGGGTGGCAGGAGAGAGAGGGCGGCGCCCTGCGCCCTTATGGACGTACCGCCACTGGTCTGATCATTGGAGGAGATAAGACAAATTCCTCCTCCTGCTTGCAGCAGACTCATAGCTCCCAACTGTGCCTGATTTCGAGGGACTGTCCCTGATTTGGAACAAAGTCCCTCTTTTCTCCTCATTTGTCCCTCATTTTGGTCTGATCTCTATAGTTCTATATAAAATGCACTACTTATCTATCAAAAAGGGTTTTCCAGCGCTAAACCGTTCATCCAATTTCTAAATTGCTGCATTTGTAAATTCCAAAAGCCAATATAAAGAAACAGTAGTGGTAAGAAAAACACTTGTGATGTTTAGCCAATCATTTTTTTTGTACAAGTCTCCTTTAAGGGGGGTGTGGCAGGGGGTGTGTCCTATGCCTGCATACTTTTGCTAAAAGTTATCCCTCATTCCCATCTCAGAAAGTTGGGAGGTATGCAGACTGATGACATCATCTCAGCCTGGGCAAAGTCACTTTTCAGGCTCCGTCCACACCACCGTGCGTTTCTGCGCCATTTTTCTTGTTGCGTTTAGTGCAGCCCATTCATTTCAAAGGGCTGCCCTACGTGCAAAAAAAATAAATGCAGAAAAAATATTCATGAGCTTTTCTTTTTGTAAAGTTGGATTAAACTCCCTTGTATGATTTTTACCTATAGGTAAGCCTATAATAAGGCTTACCTATAGGTACAGTAAATATCTCCTAAACATGCGTCGTTTAGGATATATTTACTTTAGACGCAACCTGTGACGTCACTGGAGCATGCAATCTGAAAGAAAGGGCCACCCTTGCCATTTCTTCAGAGCCGCGTCGTAAACAGCGACTCCCCGGGAGTGACATAATCGCCAGCTCAGCCATTCATATCGCGGAAAACCTGCAAACCCCATAAGTGTGACCTTTAAGGACCGGGTGAAGATGGAAGCGCCTTCAGCGGTGACAGAGCGCTTTCAGGTAAGTCTGCCATAATGTGCTAGTAAGCGATGCATACTAGCACATTATGACCTAAACTGCCCGGGGCAATTTTACTAGAGCTTTAACCGCTTGCCTACAGGGTCTTTTTCACCCCCTTCCTGCCCAGGCCAATTTTCAGCGCTGTCGCACTTTGAATGACAATTGCGCGGTCATGCAACGCTGTACCCGAATTACATTTTTATCATTTTTTTCACACAAATAGAGCTATCTTTTGGTGGAATTTAATCACCACTGGGGTTTTTGCTAAACAAATGAAAAAAGACTGAAGATTTTGAAAAAAATATATATATATATATTTTCATAGTTTGGCGGCAGTGATGGGCATATATATATATATATATATATATATATATATATATATATATATATAATTAATTTCAGGTACTTATATAGCGCCGTAAATTAACGCAGAGCTTTTACAGATACTTTGTACATTCAGTCCCTGCCCTCTCAAGGAGCTTACAACCTAAGGTCCCGAACACACATTCATAGATATACTACGGAAATTTTTAGACAGGATCCACTTAACCTACCAGCATGTCTTTAAAGTGTATATATATATATATATATATATATATATATATATATATATATAAGGGCATGACAATGGACGCTGATGTACATGTTATGTTCATGTCCAATGAAGTATAATTAATAGATATGCTTTCTTTTGGTTAGGCCACCTCTATTTTGTCGTCAAGACATTGAGGTCCTGAAGAAGCAATTTTTGCGAAACGCGTCGACCTGTTGACACAGTAACAAAAGAGTCAATATTTTAGCATCCAATTGGCCTACAATATCTATATTGAGCCAATGTTTTTGTGGTTTTATGAATAATATGTTATGTAAAGATTTTAACTTTTGTAATAAAGACAATATTATATAAACTGGTTATGTTGGTTATTGTCCTCTTTGGTACCGGGGTGCCCACATGCCTGCAAAGGCAAATCGCTTTGTGTGTTGCAGGAACGCAGGCGATATTGTGTATGTTCCCGCAATGTACAAAGGTGAACGTAGCCTTTGTATCAAACAGTACTGCTTTCTGAAGTTATAAAATGGATGAAAGGTCCCCTTTAATTTTTTTGGGGCACCCAAGGTCTTAATTTAACAGGTTTGCATTAGTAAATCTCTCCTAGGTCTGTGTACCCCTATGCGGAGTTCCCCTTTACCAGCCAGTTATATATTCATAGCGTTCTTGTGGAAGCGCGGAGTTCTGAGGATTGGGAGTTGATATTGTGCAGTATGCCTGAGGTCCCCCGTCTCTCCTGAATAGTAGAACATTGCTCCTAAGGATTGCTGGCTGTGCATCCGCTCAGCAGAGCCCCCGGCTAGAGAACTCTGTAAAACAAACACCAATTACATACACAAATGCATCAAAGTAGCCGAAAGCCTCACATAAAATGGGGAATGTTAGGAGGAACCTTTTTGTTGGTATAAACTCCATATAGTGGGAATTCAGGGAACTGAGATGGAGCCTGAGCTTAGTCTGCCCTCTAATGGTCACATTGCAGATGACAAGTCTATATTGTGTGCGGATTGTCTTGTTAAAAAAAAAAAAAAGAGAAAGCTGTTCAATAAAATAAATATACCAAAAAAAATGCATTTGTGTAAAATAAAATTTTGATTTGTGTTTCAAATGTTACATTAACCACTTGAAGACCAGGCCTTTTCTGGCACTTTTTGTTTACAACAAGTTTAAATCAGTATTCTTTGCTAGAAAATTACTTATACCCCCCAAACATTGTACATTTTGTTGTTTAGCAGAGACCCTAGGGAATAAAATGGCGATCGTTGCAATTGTTTTATGTCATGTGGTATTTGTGCAGCGGTTTTGCAAATGCCATTTTTTGGGAAAAAATACACTTTTAATGAATTTTAAAAAAACCCCACAATGTTCACTTGGATTTTTACTTTGTAAACATCACTTGTAATATAAATAAGGATGACAGGTCCTGTTTATGGAGAGATCTGAAAGACAACAAATCCTTTCTTTACCTTTAAAAGCAAAAGATTAAAAAAAAAAAAAACAACAATTTTGATGTTTTACCTAACCACTTAAAGCGGAGTTCCACACAAAAATGGAACTTCCGCTTTTCTGAACCCTCCCCCCCTTCGGTGTCACATTTGGCACCTTTCAGGGGGGAGGGGGGTGCAGATACCTAAGACAGGTATTTGCACCCACTTCCGGCATAGACTCCCATGGGAGTCTATGCCTCTTCCTGTCCCTCCGCGCTGTCTCCTGGGAAACACACAGCTCCCAGGAGATAGCGGGGACCAGTTACGATGCGCAGCGCGACTCGCGCATGCGCAGCAGGGAACCGGGAAGTGAGGCCGCAACGCTTCACTTCCTGATTCCCTCACCCAGGATGGCGGCGGCAGCTGCCGAGAACCGAGCGGGTTCTCGGCGTCGCCTGCCGACATCGCTGGACCCTGGGACAGGTAAGTGGCCATTTATTAAAAGTCAGCAGCTGCAGTATTTGTAGCTGCTGGCTTTTAATTTTTTTTTTTTTTTGGCGGTTTAGGTAGACCCCCACTTTAAGAACTGGAAGGATTTTCCCCCTTAATTTTAAACTTTTTTAAGGCCATTTTTTTGCGATAAGGCACTGTGTCGCTTTAACTGACAATTGCGCAGTCATGCAACGTTGTATACAAACAAAATTTATGCCCCTTTTTTTCCCACAAATAGAGCTTTCTTTTGGTATTATTTCATCACCTCTGCGGTTTTTATTTCTTGTGCTATAAACAAAAAAATGGTGACAATTTTGAAAAAAACAATACTTTTAACTTTTTGCTATAATAAATACTTTAACCGCTTCAGCCCTGGAAGATTTTACCCCCTTCCTGAACAGAGCACTTTTTGCGATTCGGCACTGCGTCGCAAAAACAAAATTGACGTCCTTTTTTTCCCCACAAATAGAGCTTTCTTTTGGTGGTATTTGATCACCTCTGTGGTTTTTATTTTTTGCGCTATAAACAAAAAAAGAGCGACAATTTTGAAAAAAACGCATTATTTTTTACTTTTTGCTATAATAAATATCCCCAAAAAATATTTAAAAAAACATTTTTTTTCCTCAGTTTAGGCCGATACGTATTCTTCTACATATTTTTGGTTAAAAAAATTCGCAATAAGCGTTTATTGATTGGTTTGCGTAAAAGTTATAGCGTTTACAAAATAGGGGATAGTTTTATGGCTTTTTATTAATAATTTTTTTTTTTTACTAGAAATGGCGGCGATCAGCGATTTTTAACATGACTGCGACATTATGTCGGACTCATCGGACATGTTTGACACATTTTTGGGACCATGTTTTATAAACACAGGCACATGCTGCTGTTTGATTTGGGTCCAGGGCAAAAATGATTGGCCTGGACCTGAAGACTGATCGGTGCTGGAGCAAATCATAGCAATCCCGGGCAAACACAGATCACGTATATGTATATATATATATATATATATATATATATATATATATATATATATTATATATATATATATATATAATATATATATATATATATATATATATATATATATATATATATATATATATTCCTGCGCAGCGCCGCAACCCTGTAGCAGTAAAACTGCTATGGGGTGGTCGGGAACTGGGTAATGCGTGAAATAGGTGGATAAATATTGCAATGCATCATATCTTGGTGTGGTTCGGGGAGTAGTACAAAGTGTATGTTAGCCAATAGAGCCCTGAGCAAGAGGCTAGTCCTCGAAATGCATTAGCATATTTGATCTTCACCTTCACCTACCACATAATATGATGCAATGTGGATTGGATGACGGTATACTATGTGATGTGCTTGATACATTTGTCATCTTGTGAGTAGAATACTTACCACTTTTTATATTAATAAAGTGATGGTTTTAGGATAAAGCACTAGGTCTGTGCACCCTCCCTGTCTTTTTATGTTTGCACATGGAAGGAGATTGCACAAAACAGGCAAAAAATATCCCAGCAGACTTACCAGCTAGCTGGAAAATGTAACAAATTGTCCTGTCTAACAATTCAGGTTAAAAACAGAAAGCCTTTTGTCGCACTCATTTACAAATATATGTGGAAGCCTCACCAAGGCTCCTCTGTAAAGTGCGGCCTTAATGCCGTGTACACACGACCGGACTTTTCGACAGCAAAGGTCCGACGGAACGAATCCGTAGGACAATCCGATCGTGTGTGGGCTTCATCGGACCTTTGCTGTCGAAAAATCAGATGGACTTTAGATTTGGAACGTGTTTCAAATCTTTCCTAAGGACTCGAGTCCGGTCAAAAAATCAGTTCGTCTGTATGCTAGCCTGACGGACTAAAACCAACGCAAGGGCAGCTATTGGCTACTGGCTATCAACTTCCTTATTTTAGTCCTGTCGTACGTCATCACGTTCAAGACGATCGGACTTTGGTGTGATCGTGTGTAGGCAAGTCCAATTCGTTGGAACTCCGCCGGAACTCCGTCGAAAAGTCCTTCGGAGTTCAGGCGGACGAGAAGTTCGCTCGTGTGTACATTGCATTACTCTATATATATGTTTAGTTGCAGGTTTGTCCCTACATAGGATTGTTACTCCTTATTGCTTTCACTAAATATCCTATAAAAAGACCCAGTTGGAATACATATACCGACCAATCTTTCTGATCTTTATAGCAAAAACTATGTACCAATTTTACAAAATATCCAGAAGGATCTTGAGGCTTGGTCTTCTGGTTTATTTTCTTGGTTTGGTAGATCCTCTATTATTAAAATGAACATCTTACCAAAAATTCTTTATTTGCTTCAAACGATTCCAATAAAATTACCACAATCATTTTTCACATCTTTCCGTAAAGCTTGTTCTAAATTTATCTGGAGTGGAAAAAGAGCTAGATTAAGCTTTGACAGATTATCCTTACCTAAATTGAAAGGTGGATTGGGATTACCGGACATTCGAAAATACTATCTGGCATGTCAATTGGCCAGAGTAGTAGATTGGAATGTACATACTACCACCAAAGCTTGGATCTCTATTGAACAGGCCTTCTCAAATTTTCCACTCCAAAATATAGCCTGGATACCTACTAGAAATATTCCAAAACAATGTAAACAACATCCACTAATTAACAATATGTTACATGTTTTTACCAATACTTGTCGTCAATACCTTATCTCTTCAATCCCAAATCCACTCACATCGATTAGACATAATCCTGAATTCTCTCCAGACTTTGTTAGATCCTTTTTATCAGAATTAGGACCTAATGACAATCCAAAAGCACAAGACTTCTTTGACCAAAACACTCTCCTTCCTTTATCTACATTAAATACTCGAAGGACGGAGAGTCAGATTTCTTTATGGTCATATATGCAACTCAAAAATTATCTAACCACCCCACAATCTCGATCAGCCTTCTCAAGGGAACGAACACATTTCGAATCCATTTGTTCTCAATTAGAACCACAACGTCATCTCATATCAACTATCTACTCCATTCTTTTTGATGACCAAAAGCCTAAATCGAATCTTGCAAGTTCAAAATGGGAAAGAGATCTTTCTATCAACCTTTCTGACAGAGAATGGGAAAAGATACACACAATAATACATAAAGGTTCAATTAATGTGAATGTACAAGAGAACGGTTTTAAATTGTTTTCCAGATGGTATAACACTCCACTCAAATTAAACAAAATTAATCTGAGTACCCCATCCATCTGCTGGAGATGTAATCAGGAGGAAGGTTCACTTCTTCACATTTGGTGGGAATGTCCCTCGATTATGAAATTCTGGACTGATGTATTCCAATATATCACCCAAATTACAACTATACGCTTAGAATTCTCCCCAGCCCAAGCCTTACTTCATCATTCTAATTTACCGATGAAAATTTACCACAGATCATTAGTTCAACATCTCATTAATGCTGCAAAACTTTGTATTCCGGCCCTCTGGAAATCTCCCAATCCTCCCACAATTACAAATTGGATAGCCAGAGTAAACAAAATAGCTTTAATGGAAGAACTCATACACCAAGCTCATGACTCATCTACAAAATTTAGAAACACATGGGCTTGCTGGCAACAATTTCAAACAACTTCCGAATATACCCGACTTCTTTATTAAATATTACCCAGGTCATACTCTGATTTATAGAGAAAATTAACCTTATTTGTTTGCCGCTCTATTATTAATCACAAACGTATTAATGTATTGGAATCATTCTAAGTTTATTATAGAATAGATCTGTTTTTTTTTTTCATGTGGAAGGCCAAGCTTTCATTATAATTTAAATTACCATGTCTTTATGGTTATTATCTATTGTTCTCTATTTTATCTTACTACTTTTATCTAATATCTTATTTTTATTTATTTATTCATTTATTTACTTATTTATTTATTTATTTTATTTGATTCTACTTACTAGTTATTGCTTTATACATTTACTATCCATGTACTGTAACTTGATGTAATTTCACTTTATAAGCTTGTATTCTGATATACATCCTTCAATAAACTTTTTCTTGGAAAAAAAAAAAGACCCAGTCACCAGCTACAATTTTTCAATTTACGTGATTTTATTGAAACATAAATGTATTTTATTTATCACAGGTATTTCTATAATGCCGACAATTTACACATTTATATTGCACATTCATATCAGCCCTCTATAGCCGGCCATAGAATGATTGAACCTCGGCTGGGTCAGCAGGGAAAGACCTGAGATTCAATCCATCTATGGGCAGGCTGAAATCGAAATGTCCTGAAATCAATTAACTTCAGCACAACCAGCCTGAGGGATTTTTTTTTCTATGCGATCACTGCCGGCGCTATAGCCGCCAGCAGTGATCATTCTGTTCTACCGGCAGGGAAAGCTCCCCGCTGGCAAAACACAATAGCACTATGGGAGGGATTCCCCCATCTGTGTGGATGGGGGAAATGAAGCATTGTGGACAGAAAGATAATTGCATAATCTATGGGCTGCTAAAGGCCCTAAGGTTGGCCATAGAAGAGTGCTTTTTTTTTCAATCAGCCAGCAGATGGATCGGAACAAAAACAAACACACTAAAGAAACACAGTTATATAGAAATGTAACAGTACCACACTGACAAGTATTGTTAAGTAGTCAAACTTTATTACAATATCCAATAAAAAATCCCACACAAGGGACTAAATTGCAAATGTAGAAAACACTATACAGTGGTAGATGAGTGGGTGTAGCAGGTCTTAAAGCGGAGGTCCGCTGAAAAAACAATATTAAAAGCCAGCAGCTACAAATACTGCAGCTGCTGACATTTAATATATATGGACACTTACCTGTCCAGGGAGCCCTCGATGTCGGCAGCCAAAGCCGATCCATCCTTTGGCTCTCAGCTGCTGCCGCCGCCATCCTCGGTAAAATGCGGCTTCACTTCCTGGTTCCCTACTGCGAATACGCGAGTCGCGCTGCACGTCCTCTCAGGTCCCTGCTGTGTTTTGGGACCTGTGTGTCTCCCAGAATCCAGCGGGGGAGGACGGGGTAGGCGCCAAAAGTGGCATAGGTCATCGCAAGCGCCGCGGTGATCTATGCCAGGAAGTGGGAGGAAATACCTGTATTAGATAGGTATCTGCTCCCTCCTCCCCCCTGAAAGGTGCCAAATGTGACACCGGAGGGGGGGGAGGAATCCAAAAAGTGGAAGCTCCATTTTTGGGTGGAACTCCACTTTAAGAGGAATTGCCACCCTTGGTGGTAGATGAGTGCATGTAGGTGAGGCCTGGGGTAGCACCAGTACACTGGGCATGGGGGAGTGAGAGCAGATAAAACCTGGGGGGCAAATTCCACTGGCCACACTCACCTCCTACCCAGGGTGGTAGCACCCCCTCTTGGTGGTAGATGAGTGGGTGTAGCGAAGCCTAAGAGGCATTGCCACCCTTGGTGGTATATGAGTGGGTTTAGCAGCGCTTAAGAGGGATTGCCACTCTTGGTGGTATATGAGTGGGTGTAGCAGAGCTTAAGAGGCATTGCCATCCTTGGTGGTAGATGAGTGCATGTAGGTGGGGCCTGGGGGTAGCACCAGTACGCTGGGCATGGGGGAGTGAGAGCAGATGAAACCTGGGGGGGGGCAGTGGGTGTAGGGGGAGCGGTGAGGACTGTATATATAGATAGTGTATGGTGGGAGAGTGGTGAGGACTGTATATATAGATAGTGTATATGTTGGGGGGATTGGTGAGGACTGTATATATAGATAGTGTATGGTGGGGGGAGTGGCGAGCACTGTATATATAGATAGTTCATGGTGGGGAGGAGTGGTGAGGACTGTATATATAGATAATGTATGGTGGGGGTGGTGGTGACTGTATATGCAGATAGTGTATGGTGGGGGGGAGTGGTGAGGACTGTATATATAGATAGTGTATGGTGGGGGAGTGGTGAGGACTGTATATATAGATAGTGTATGGTGGGGGGAGTGGTGAGGACTGTATATATAGATAGTGTGTGGTGGAGGGATACCTTCACTGCCATTGTGCTATTGCTGGGTGTCTAGTGCATCCCTAACTTTTTTGGGGATATTTCCAGTATTATATACTGTATGTGCTTCATCTCAGGAGACTCTCAAAATAAGGGCTTCTCTCAATCAGTATACTGTACAATGTAAGTTTTCATGTTATATGTGCATAATGATTATTGATTTATGTAATATGTAGATTTGGATTTATATTATGTATATCTATTTCTATTTTCAGCATTACTACTTACCTATCCGCCCTCCACTAGAACCCCTGAAGAAGCCGACAAGGAGAAGGTTGAGTTGTGGTCGTCTCCTTGGTGTAATCTCCCTCCACTGATGATTTTTCTGATATTTATGTCATATCTAATCAGTTAATAGAGGGGGTAATACCTTTTGGAGACTAGGGGGAGGATATGAGGGGCAGCTGGAAAAAAACGCCCAACTGCTCCTAGACGTCCGTTTACCAGCAGCAGTGTACATGAGCCCTTATGCCGCGTACACACGAGCGGACTTTTCGACCGGACTGGTCTGACGGACTGAGTCCGACAGACAATTTGACCGTGTGTGGGCTTCATCGGACCCACAGCGGACTTTTTTGGTCGAAAATCTGACGGACTTTAGATTTGGAACGTGTTTCAAATCTTTCCGACAGACTCGAGTCCGGTCGAAAAGTCCGCTCGTCTGTATGCTAGTCCGATGGACGAAAATTGACGCTAGGTCAGCTATTGGCTACTGGCTATGAACTTCTTTATTTTAGTCCGGTCGTACGTCATCACGTTCCAATCGTCGGACTTTGGTGTGATCGTGTGTAGGCAAGTCCGTTTGTTCGGAAAGTCCGTCAGAAGTCCGTCGGATAGACCGTCGGATAGACCGTCAGACCAGTCCGGTCGAAAAGTCCGCTCGTGTGTACGCGGCATAAGTAGTATGATGCTGTTTTTAGTGTGGTGTCTTATGTTTTGAGACACACTTTTTACTCATTCATTAAAATTATATTTTTATTCTATATGGTGTACGACTAATTATTCCAAGGGGAGGTTTCCAGCACTTTAAAAGTCCCAACTTTTTTTCTCTATGTACAAATCCCTAATAATGAAGAAGCACTATTCCTTGTTCTACTGACAACAGGCACTATGTAATCTTTTTACTCCCACTGACACTGGGGCACTGGGGCATTTTCTAATCCACTGGCCACTCCGGTCCCCCTTAAGTCTGAAGGACAGTAAACCGGCCCTTTGTTTAGAAAGTTTGGAGACCCCTGCTTTAGATCAAAGCATATTCATGTGTTAGAATGGTCCAGTCAAAGTCCAGACCTAAATCCAATTGAGAATCTGTGGCAAGTTGCTGTTCACAGATGCTCTCCATCCAATCTGACAGAGCTTGAGATATTTTGCAAAGAAGAATGGGCAAAGATGTCACTCTCTAGATGTGTAAAGCTGGTAGAGACATCCCCCAAAAGACTTGCAGCTGTAATTGCAGCGAAAGGTGGTTCTGATTCTGGTATTGACTTGGGGGGCTGAATACAAATGCATGCCACACTTTGCACATATTTATTTGTAAAAAAAAAAAAAAAAAAATTAAAACCATTGATCATTTCCCTTCCACTTCACAATTATGTGTTGGTCTATCACTTAAAATTCCAATAAACTATATTTACGTTTTTGGTTGTAACATGACAAAATGTGGAAAATTTTAGGGGTATGAATACTTTTTCAAGGCACTGTAAGTGCCAGCCGACTGAGTGCGATTATCACTGGGTTAGGTTAACTACTTCCTGTCCATGCTATAGCCGAAAGACAGCTGCAGAGCAGGTTTAAAATGCCAGGAGGGCATCCATAGACGTCCTCCTGTGGTTTAGCTGCTCTAGCGGGACCCCTGCAGTGCGTGGACGGCTAGCTCTGTGATCATTGAGTCCTTCGGACTCAGCTGATCACAGAACAGGGTAAAGGGCCAATCACAGCGTCCCTTTTACCACGTGATCAGCTGTCAGCCAATGATAGCTGATCATGGAAGTAAGCAGAAGCTGGTTATCTGCTTTTTTTTCTCCTCATGATCAGCATGAGGAGAAAAGAAGATAACCGGTAACCGGCTTCTATTACAGGGACATCGGTCCTAATTTGTGCCCACCAGTGGCACCTATCAGTGTCCACCAGTGCTGCTAATCAGTGCCACTTATCAGTGCCCACCAGTGCCACCTATCAGTGCCCACCAGGTCCCTGTTGAATGTAGAAGAGAAACCTTAGCTAGCAGGGCAGTACCTTGCCAGGATCCAGGTCTAATAAACAGTCAGCTGTGTTCTGGGCTTTAAGTAATCACCAGACCAAGGCTCTAAGCTCCCAGTTGGAGACGACTTCACCCTGCAGACAGGAAGTCTGGGCATGGGAGTGAGTATGGCTTCACCTAGGAGAGGGAGGTAGGAGCCAGTGTAGCACGAGGCTACTTCCTGAGCATGGAGACAGACCAAGGCCCTAAAGTGTAATGCCTGAGCTGGAGAGCTGCGGTTACAAGCCAGGAAGGCTGAAAATCGTTTACTTTGGTAGCAGGACTGAAATACTGAATACCCCTGCGAGGGAATCTTCTGTGTTTATTTTGAACTTTCTTTTAAATAAAAGTGGGCAAAACCAGCCCTGAAACGGATAAAAGTGAGTTGTGGTGTCCTTAAAGCGCTACACTTGGCGTGAACCCGTAACACCCCTTATCAGTCTTCTTCAATAAAGCAAGTGCAACCTGCAATAATAAGCCATAACAACCAATCAGAAATCAAAGACATTTCTTGGTTCTGTTGTATTATCTCAGAAATAATGGCTTATTGCATGGTTGACCTCATTCGGCACCATGTTCCCAACTCCGAACTGGCTAAAGATGGTCTGGCGGTTATGGTGCAGAGTCTGCGATGTTATCCAAACAAAACAAGGGCACATCAGCATGTACAGTACTCAGAGCCATCAGCACAGTTCTCTCTATGAAAAATACAGAAAAAAAGTCTTCTCTGATCAATCTCTGATAATTGGGCCATATTAATATTTATGTAAAATGTTATCTGCTGCTGACCCTGTAACCTATGCTGGAGCTGTAGTCAGAGCTCACTGGACACTGTTCCTGGATGAGCCATGGAGTTTTGAGGCTGTATGTTCATGGCATTGGGGTAGGGCCCTCTTTGTGGTGTGGGTGACACCTGAACTTACACAGGTCTAATTGTATTCTTCTGTATGATCACGTTGGAGATGAGTCTGGGGAGGCCCAGGTTCGGACACGCACTTAGGAAAGGTTACTCAAGGTAGAACAAAAACACAGGTCCATCCGGTGCAACTTGTGTGTGTAAGTGGTTTTTCCACTCAAACAATTCTCATAGCCCTGTATATTCTGCTTCCTGAGGAAGACACCTAAAAGTTTATTAGTTGTCAACACTTTCAGTGAGTACCACTTCCTGGGGGAGTTCATTCCACATTTGACTGCTCTTACAGTAAACAACCCTTTCCTCAATTTAAGGTTTTCTAACCTCAAATTGTGGCAGCATGTTCTCTTCAGGCACCTTAGAGTAAACTGTTTATTACAGTTGTTGGAGTCACTTTTGATATATTTGTATGTTGCGCCTCTTCTCCAGAATGAATAACTGAGCTCTTCCATCTCCCACAGGTGAGGTCCTCCATTTGCCCCTTAGCTAAGTTCCTCCGTTCCCCTAGCTGAGCTCCTCCATGCACCCCATAGTTGAACTGCTTTGTCCCCCCTAGATGAGCTTCTCCATCACCTATCGTTAAATTCCTCTATTTGCCCCATAGCTGAGCAATTCTTTCCCCCCTAGCTGAGCTCCTCCATCCCCCCTAGCTTTTCTCCTCCTTCCCCCCTAGCTGAGCTCCTCCGTCCCCCCCAGCTGGGCTCCTCTGTCCACCCTAGCTGAGTTCCTCTACCCCCCCCCCCCCCCCCAGATGAGCTCCTCCATCTGCCCCATAACTGAACTCCTTCGCCCCCACTAGCTGAGCTCCTCTATCCCCCTTATTAATTCTGTTGCCCTTTACTGAACTCTTTCTAATCCAGCAGCGTCTTTCCTGAGGACTGGTGACCAAAACTGAACTCCATATTCCAGGTGAGGGTGACCAGTGTTTTGCAAAGGACTAGAATTATTGATTTATCTCTTGAACTACATGACAGTAGTCTGCTGGCTTTGTTAGCTAAGACTGGGTATCGCATGCTATTGCTAGGTCTGTGATCCTTCATACCTCCTGGTGCTTCTGCAGGGTCCAAGGGGTTAAAGCAGGCAGTAAGGAGGTAATAGAACGCCTCCTCACCGCCTGTCAAATATACCGATCAGCCAAAACTTTATGACCACCTACTTAGAGTAGGCCCCCCTCTTGCCGCAAAAAACAGACCTGACTCATGGAGGCACGGACACCATTAGACCTCTGAAGTTATGCTGTGGTACCTTGCACCAAGCTGCCAGTAGCAGATCCTTTAAATCAGTGGTCATCAACCCTGTCCTCAGGGCCCACTAACAGGCCAGGTTTTATGTATTACCTTGGGGAGATGCAGACTAGAATACTGCAATCACTACGCAGTAAATGATATCACATGTGATGCATTTCCGTTATCTTGCAAACCTGGCCTGTTAGTGGGCCCTGAGGACAGTGTTGATGACCACTGCATTCAGTCCTGCAAGTTGTGAGGTGGGGCATCTATGAATTGGACTTGTTTTTCCAGCACATCCCACAGATGCTCAATTAAATTAAGATCTGGAGAATTGGGTAGCCAACACCTTAAACTTGTTGTGTTCCTCAAACCATTCTTGAACCTTTTTTTTCTGAAAAAAGGCCACTGCCATCATTGAATAATGTTTCCATGAAGGGGTGTACTTGGTCAGCAACAATGTTTAGGTAGGTGCTACATGTCACATCTACATGAATGGCAGAACCCAACGTTTCCTAGTATAACATTGCCCAAAGCATCACACTACCGCCGCCGGCTTGCCTTCTTCCCACAGTGCATCTTGGTGCCATCTTTCCCCCAGGTAAGTGACGCACACACACCCGGCCATCCACAGGATGTAAAAGAAAACGGTATACAACAGACAGGCCACCTTCTTCCATTGCTCCGCGCTCCAGTTCTGATGCTCCTGTGTACACTGTAGCTGCTTTTGGCTGTGGATATTGGTCAACATGGGCACTCTGACCAGTCTGTGGCCACGCAGCCCCATACACAAACTGCAATGCCCATTTATTCTGCTTTCAACACATCAACTTCAGGGACAACATGTTCACTTACTGAAAAAGAAAATAAATCAGTGATCCTTCTCCATCACTATAAAGAATGAGGAAGGACATCTGGTTGCAAAGGATGGGGAGATGGCGTAGGTATTGAATTTATTCTTCTCCTCAGTCCTCATGAGGGAATCGGGGGGCTTCAGTAACCAAAACTGCAGTGTTTATCCTCATGACAAATCACAAGAAGCACCTCCATGGTTAAATGAAGACAGAATTAAAATTAGACTTGGGAAACTTAACAAGAATAATTCACCGGGACCAGATGGCTTGCACCCGAGGGTACTTAGGGAACTCAGTCAAGTAATTGCCAGACCATTGTTCCTAATTTTTACTGACAGTCTACTGACTGGAAAGGTACCAGCTGATTGGAAGAAAGCCAATGTAGCACCAATATTTAAAAAGGGCCCAAAATACATCCCTGGGAATTACAGACCAGTTAGCCTAACATCAATAGTATGTAAACTCTTGGAGGGGATGATAAGGGACTATATACAAGATTTAGTAATGAGAATGGCATCATTAGCAGTAATCAGCATGTATTCATGAAGAATCGTTCTTGCCAAACCAATCTATTAACCTTCTATGAGGAGGTGAGTTGCCATCTAGATAAAGGAAGCCCCGTAGACGTGGTGTATCTGGATTTTGCAAAAGCATTTGACACAGTTCCCCATAAACCTTTACTGTACAAAATAAGGTCCGTTGGCATGGACCATAGGGTGAGTACATGGATTGAAAACTGGATACAAGGGCAAGTTAAGAGGGTGGTGATAAATGGGGAGTACTCGGAATGGTCGGGGGTGGGTAGTGGGGTCCCCAAGGGTTCTGTGCTGGGACCAATCCTGTTTAATTTGTTCATAAACAACCTGGAGGATGGGATAAACAGTTCAATCTCTGTATTTGCGGAGGATACTAAGCTAAGCAGGGCAATAACTTCTCCGCAGGATGTGGACACCTTGCAAAAAGATCTGAACGAATTAATGGGGTGGGCGACTACATGGCAAATGAGGTTCAATGTAGAAAAATGTAAAATAATGCATTTGGGTGGCAAAAATATGAATGCTAACAAAGAAAATAGAATATTGGCATGCATTAAAAAGGGGATTAATTACAGAGATAATTACAGAGATAAAACAATAATTCTCCCGCTCTACAAGACTCTGGTCCAGCCGCACCTGGAGTATGCTGTCCAGTTCTGGGCACCAGTCCTCAGGAAGGATGTACTGGAAATGGAGTGTGTACAAAGAAGGGCAACTAAGCTAATAAAGGGTCTGGAGGATATTAGTTATGAGGAAAGGTTGCGAGCACTGAACTTATTCTCTCTGGAGAAGAGACGCTTGAGAGGGGATATGATCTCAATTCATAAATACTGTACTGGTGACCCCACAATAGGGATAAAACTTTTTCGTGGAATTAGAAGAAAAGAGGTTTAACCTTAAACTACGTAGAGGGTTCTTTACTGTAATGCCCTGTACACACGATAGGATTTTCCGACAACAAATGTTGGATGTGAGCTTGTTGTCGGAAAGTCCGACCGTGTGTATGCTCCATAGAACATTTGTTGGCGGAGTTTCCGCCAACAAATGTTTGAGAGCAGCTTCTCAAATTTTCCGACAACAAGATTTGTTGACGGAAAGTCCGATCGTGTGTACACAATTCCGACGCACAAAAGTCCACGCATGCTCGGAATCAAGCAGATGGAGCTGCACTGGCTATTGAACTTCATTTTTCTCTGCTCGTCGTACGTTTTGTACGTCACCGCCTTCTTGACGTTCAGGATTTCCGACAAGATTTGTGTGACCATGTGCATGCAAGACAAGTTTGAGCCAACATCCTTCGGAAAAAAATGCACAGTTTTGTTGTCGCAAAATCCTATCGTGTGTACGGGGCATTCGAGCGGCAAAGATGTGGAATTCCCTTCCACAGGCGGTGGTCTCAGCGGGGAGCATTGATATTGACATTGAGTTTTGAGATTTTAGACTGCATAGAACTTTTACTATCCATCTTGCCCCATTCTTCAGATATTATGGCTCCTACTTCAATGAGAAAAGGAAAATAATGATGCCCCTTGAGGAAAATAATGACGCTCCTTACTGAGCTGTTTGAAAAACTTCCTCTGTTTAGGAGGAGAAATTACTGGGTCTTCCCAATTCAAAGCATCTTTAACAGCTTTCACCAGAGAAGGAACCAGGACGTATTCAAAGCCCATCCCAGGATCATCTGCTTCTGACCCGCTATCTGAAGGGGGAGCTGACTTGTGACTAGGTTGAGAAGACTCCCACGTCTCATGGACTGGACCCTCTTCTGATAGGGGAATCAGTGGATCTGGAGGAGAATCACAAGGCTTTGCAGCGTCCTTCTCCTGTAGCAACTCTTTCACGACTCGTTTGATTAGTATTTCCAGGTGTTGGTTTGCACCCTCTCTCTCATTAGCTGCTTTAGAGAAACAGTGGTCACAGAGAGACTCGCTGGCAGGAACTGGGGCCCTGCATCCCCAACATGATTTCTCCGGTCCCCTACTATGAGATGAGGGGGGGTGAGGAGAGCCTCTACTGTGGTCTTTAGACTTAGAGGATGAACCATGGTGTCTAGAGCCAGAGGAGAAATGCCGGTGGTGTGATTTAGAAGACCCACTCCTTCTGCGGGAACTACTTTGTCTTTGGTTAGACCTAGAAGAACTGAGAAAGAGGGAAAGACAGAAACAGAGAGAGAAAAAGGCACAAAGTCAGGAATAATGCCTACACTCCACTCTCTTCCCTCCAGCAGGCAAGTAAAGAAAAAACACTTTTCCAATCCTACCTGCTGCAAGAGGACTGGCCACCAGGAGGCAGTGAAGAGTCCATGACTAATACTTGGAATCATTGCAGGTGAACAGAGAATGCATCAGCATCAGACACAGCAGGAAAACGAAAATGCAAAAAATTCAGACCCATCTGAATTGCACTTACCTGGGGTAGGCTTTGCAGGTGCTCAGGGAAGTCGCTGCTATGCCCACGATCATTCCCGAGATCTGCAAGCCTCCCCAGGCTTTTTTAAAATTGGCGCCACGTGACGTCACGGCCGCGCCAGGCCCGCGATCCTCGTGCGCATGCGCAAACCAGGCCTTGCGTTTGTTCCGGGACCGCACATGCGCAGTATGGGGGGTGGGGCAGAGCCGCGGCTCTGTGTGTAAATGGAAACGCAGAGCCGTGGTGGGCATTGATGGACAGCACTGATAGGAGGGACTGATAGCCAGCATGGATTGGCATCACTAATGGGCACTGATTGGTAGGACTTATGGGCAGTGGTGAGCACTGATTGCTGGCACTGGTGGGCACTCATCTAGGTTTGCCACCTTTTCATCAAGCCCAGGGCCAGATTAAGAGCATCATGGGCCTGGTGCTGAGGATTTTGGTGGGCCTTTTTATGGAAACAAAATGAAAATGCAAACAATTTTTCGCTAAAACAAATTAAATAAACTCTCACCAGTAATATCAGCTGTGCAGCCTCTGAGCAGCAGCAACACCACCAATACCACCTGCTATGCGGTCTCTCACCAGCAGCAACATAGGGAGACCACATTTCCAAACTGTCATTCAGAGACAACCCCCTCTTCCCAAAAAAAGATGAGGGTGGGGGATGTAGTCTCAGGGTTGGCGGGGAAATTGGCGGTGGAGGTGATGTGTCAGGCAAATGGCTGGTGTTAGTACATAAAATCAATCATCCTGACACCATGCTTGATATGGTGTCAGGATGATCAAATTCCATTATTTCAGTTACTACATTGTAATATATAGTGAAATAGTTCAACTCACCATGATGCAGAATCAGTGGGACCTGAGCTTGTCACTTGCCACCAGATGCAGCTTGTCACTTGCCACCCATAGCCTGCCACCAGATGTAGCGTATCACTTTCCACAGTTGCCTGCCGCTAGATGCAGCATGTCACTTGCCACCAGCAGCCTGCCACCAGATACAGTGTGCCACTTGCCACCAGATACAGTGTGCCACTTGCAACCAGATACAGTGTGCCACTTGCTACCCACAGCCTGCCACAGATACAGTGTGCCACTTGCCACCAGCAGCCTGCCACCAGATACAATGTGCCAATTGCCACCAGCAGCCTGCCACCAGATACAGTGGGCCACTTGCCACCAGCAGCATGCCACCAGATACAGTGTGCCACTTGCCAACAGCAGCCTTTCACCAGATACAGTGCGCCACTTGCCAACCACAGCCTGTCACAAGATACAGTGTGCCACTTGCTACCGACAGCCTGTCACCAGATACAGTGTGCCACTTGCCACCAGCAGCCTGCCACTAGATACAGTGTGCCACTTGCCACCAGATACATTGTGCCACTTGCCACCAGCAGCCTGCCACCAGATACAGTGTGTCACTTGCCACCAGCAGCCTGTCACCAGATACATTGTGCCACTTGCCACCAGCAGCCTGCCACCAGATACATTGTGCCACTTGCCACCAGATACAGTGTGCCACTTGCCACCAGCTCCCTGCCACCAGATACAGTGTGCCACTTGCCACCAGCAGCCTTCCATCAGATACATTGTGCCACTTACCAACCACAGCTTACCACCAGATACAGTGTGTCACTTACCACCAGTAGCCTTCCACCAGATAGTGTGCCACTTGCCACCAGCAGCCTGCCATCAGATACAGTGTGCCACTTGCCACCAGCAGCCTGCCACCAGATACAGTGTGCCACTTGCCACCAGCAGCCTGCCACCAGATACATTGTGCCACTTGCCAACCACAGCCTGCCACCAGATACAGTGTGCCACTTGCCTCCAGCAGCCTGCCACCAGATACAGTGTGCCACTTGCCAACCACAGCCTACCACCAGATACAGTGTGTCACTTACCACCAGCAGCCTTCCACCAGATAGTGTGCCACTTGCCACTAGCAGCCTGCCACCAGATACAGTGTGCCACTTGCCACTGACAGCCTGTCACCAGATACAGCGTGTCACTTGCCACCAGCAGCCTGACCCCAGATACAGTGTGCCACTTGCCACCAGATAGTGTGCCACTTGCCACCAGCAGCCTGCCACCAGATACAGTGTGCCACTTGCCAACCACAGCCTACCACCAGATACAGTGTGTCACTTACCACCAGCAGCCTTCCACCAGATAGTGTGCCACTTGCCACCAGCAGCCTGCCACCAGATACAGTATGCCACTTGCCACCAGCAGCCTGCCACCAGATAAAGTGTGCCACTTGCCAACCACAGCCTACCACCAGATACAGTGTGCCACTTGCCACCAGATAGTGTGCCACTTGAAACCAGCAGCCTGCCACCAGATACAGTGTGCCACTTGCCAACCACAGCCTACCACCAGATACAGTGTGTCACTTACCACCAGCAGCCTTCCACCAGATAGTGTGCCACTTGCCACCAGCAGCCTGCCACCAGATACAGTGTGCCACTTGCCACCAGCAGCCTGCCACAAGATACAGTGTGCCACTTGCCACCAGATAGTGTGCCACTTGCCACCAGCAGCCTGCCACCAGATACAGTGTGCCACTTGCCACCACTTGCCAACCACAGCGTACCACCAGATACAGTGTGTCACTTACCACCAGCAGCCTTCCACCAGATAGTGTGCCACTTTCCACTAGCAGCCTGCCACCAGATACAGTGTGCCACTTGCCACTGACAGCCTGTCACCAGATACAGCGTGTCACTTGCCACCAGCAGCCTGACCCCAGATACAGTCTGCCACTTGCCACCAGATAGTGTGCCACTTGCCACCAGCAGCCTGCCACCAGATACAGTGTGCCACTTGCCAACCATAGCCTACCACCAGATACTGTGTGTCACTTACCACCACCAGCCTTCCACCAGATAGTGTGCCACTTGCCACCAGCAGCCTGCCACCAGATACAGTATGCCACTTGCCACCAGATAAAGTGTGCCACTTGCCAACCACAGCCTACCACCAGATACAGTGTGCCACTTGCCACCAGATAGTGTGCCACTTGAAACCAGCAGCCTGCCACCAGATACAGTGTGCCACTTGCCAACCACAGCCTACCACCAGATACAGTGTGTCACTTACAACCAGCAGCCTTCCATCAGATAGTGTGCCACTTGCCACCAAGCCACACCCGAACACTTTAGTGGCGCACAGCAATTATTTTTTGTAGTTTACACTATAGGATTGTAAAAGACCTGGGACACCTTTGAGTGCCCCAATAAGAGTAGTAATGCAGCGCATATAGCGTCCGTGATGAACAGTGGGTGTGGCCAAATTGGATTATTAATGGGAGAAGCTTAAGGAGCGTAGTTAAATCAAACAAGGTCAGTCTGTCCCCCAGTACAGTCCCCCCCCCCCGGTCAGTCTGTACCCCAGTATAATCCCTCCTTGGTCAGTTTGTCCCCCAGTACACCCCCCTCCCCAGGTCAGTCTGTCATCCAATATAATCCCTCCTTGGTCAGTCTGTCCCCCAGTACATCTCCCCCCCCCGGTCAGTCTGTCATCCAATATAATCCCTCCTTGGTCAGTCTGTCCCCCAGTACCCCCCCCCCCCCAGGTCAGTCTGTCATCCAATATAATCCCTCCTTGGACAGTCTGTCCCCCCGTACACCCCTCCTCCCCCCAGGTTAGTCTGTCATCCAATATAATCCCTCCTTGGTCAGTCTGTCCCCCCGTACACCCCCCCCCAGGTTAGTCTGTCATCCAATATAATCCCTCCTTGGTCAGTCTGTCCCCCCGTACACCCACCCCCCCAGGTTAGTCTGTCATCCAATATAATACCTCCTTGGTAAGTCTGTCCCCCAGTACACCCCCCCAGGTCAGTCTGTCATCCAATATAATCCTTCCTTGGTCAGTCTGTCCCCCAGTACACCCCCCCCCACCAGGTCAGTCTGTCATCCAATATAATCCCTCCTTGGTCAGTCTGTCCCCCAGTATAATCTCCCCCCAGGCCATTCTGTATCCCAGTTAAAGCTCCTCCACCCCCCCCCCACCAATATAATTAAAAGCACTGGAAGCTGACAGGAGGGGAGAGGGGGATAGGAGGACTGGTGCTGCAGGGCTGCCACTGATGTGTCTGGGTTTCATATGGACTGAAACCCGAAGGATCTAAAACCCGGACTGTTTGGGTGAATCCCGGACAGGTGGCAACCCTACACTCATCGCTGGCACTGATTTGTGGCACTGATGTCGCTATTGTAATCAGGGCACTGATGATCAGTGCTCTGATTACATGTATAGATGTCCTCTGTGAGGAGATGCTGCTGATTGGCTCTCCTCTCCTCACACTCTGTCAGTGTGAGGCGAGGAGCGCTGATTACCGACATCTCTGTGTTTACATGTGACCAGCTGTGATTGGAAACAGCCGATCACATGGTTAAAGAGCCACAAAGGCTCTTTACAGAGATCGGGGTCCTAGCAACACGCAGACATCTCAAGTCTCCAGGAAGGTGCGGGAAACACCCGCAGAAATGCGGTGGCTCCCGCACATCCACAAGTGCCTTCCCATCTCCCATGAATGATCGGTGTGGCGGCTGTCCCTCCTGCTGCGCACCGATCATCCCCTGCTTCTCTGTGTACTCCTCCCCTGTCCCCCTCCGTGTCCGTCTCCGCCCCCCTCGTCCCCTGCAACCGGCTCCTCTCCTCTCCTGCAGGCTGTGGGGGGAACTAGTAATAGGATACAGTGAGTGAGATCGCACCTGTAATAAATGAGCAGAGTAAACTGTGTTTATGAATGGAGAGGAGCCTCTGTCTCCTGTTCATTCATCTTTAGTGCTGAGAAAGGGACTGGGGAATGTAGAATGTGTGTTCTCAGTGCCTTTGTCTGTCTCAAAGGGGAGATGTCAGGGGTCTGTTTAGATCCCAGAAATCTCACCAAAACCCCCCCCCCAAAAAATAAAATATTGTAAAAAAAAAAAATCTAAAAAATGAAAAAGTCTAAAAAAAAAAAATTGTGAAAAAAAATTAAAAACAAATTAAAATGTAAAAAAATCAATGATTAAAAGTAAAAAAACTACTGACACCGTCCACTGCCACCCACTTCCCCAGAAGCACTGCGAAAAAATATTGAGAAAGTGATTTAAATAATATTTTGCCGCGGGGGGGGGGGGGGTTGGGGTATTGCGTTTGCAGGCGCGAAGCGCCACCTTCCTGAAATGTGTTTTTGCAGGTTGGAGTGTCTGAACACGGCACGGCCGCGATTGCCACGCGAGAGTCCCACCCGTTCTGTCATTTAATCGTGGGCGGGCGGCAACTAGTTAAAAAGTCAACACAGCATGAAATTATCAGCCCCTGATATTTACTGGCAGTTGTAAAAATAAAAAAAAATCACAGATTTTTACAAACTGTCGGTAAATTTACTGGCGGTTGGCAACCCTGGCTGGTTGTACAGATCTCAGTCAATGGATCGACTACAGTACAGCCCGCCTGTCAGTTTTTTTTTTTTTGGGGGGGGTGATCACTGTTGGTGACTATAGTTGCCAGCAGTGATCATTGGATTGTGACGGCGAGGAAACCTCCATCTGGTAGAACACAATAGCGCAGTGGGAGGGGTTCCCCCATAACAACTGACTGTAATGATGGGGGAATCGAGCGATTTTCTTTCCTTCCACTTGTGCTGGAAGAAAATTGTACAATCTATGGGCTGAGTGTGTGTAATATATATATATATATATATATATATATATATATATATATATATATATATCCATATAGATCTATCTATCCATCTATCTATATATATATATCTATATTTATATAGCTATATCTATATATAGATAGATCTAGATAGATAGATAGATTTATCTATATAGATGTGTGTGATTTTGGGTGCACAACTATGGGGCCTGCCTGTGTGCCATGGCAACAGACATGTGCCCAGGCCTCAGCCCTGACGCAGACCACGTGCTCAGAGCCGAGTCATCCGCAGACTGGTAAACAGGCTGGTAAACATCACGTGACCACCGCTTCAAGGCCACACGCTCAGTCGCTAGGCAAATCAGCCTACCCTAGCAACCAATCGCGGCGCACGCCCGGGAATGATTTCACCGCACGGGCCCCGCCTCCCTCTTCCCTCCCCGCCTCCTTTCGCTGACGCAGGCAGCGCCCACAGACCAATGAGAGCCGAGCTCGGGAATCTTCGTTCGCAGCTGCTATTCAAACGCCTCCTGTGTGTGAGTGACGCTTAGGCGCCATTTTGTCCGTGAGAGGCCGTCCGGGGAGAGCCCGAGGAGTCGTTCGCACGATGCTGGAGGCCGGTTCTTGTTAGTCCTCCCTCCTCAGCCGGTCACCGTCCGCTCCTCACCCTTCTCCTCCTTCTTCACCATGGCGGGGGACGAGGCCCGAGAAGACGCCTGCCGGGAGTACCAGTCGTCCTTGGAGGACCTGACCTTCAACAGCAAGCCGCACATCAACATGCTCACCATCCTGGCCGAGGAGAACTTGCAGTTCGCCAAGGATATCGTCACTCTTATCGAAGCGCAAATCGCTAAGGTTTTTATGACTAAAGCCTTTTATTTTACTCTAAGGGTCCCCCCCCAGTCCCCCCAAATATAGGCTACACCCCCCATCCCCCACACACACCGGGAGCAGAGATAGGAGCCCCCCCAATATACACCCCCCTCCCCCATCCCTGTCACATCATCTCCTCACATGGCAAGATGGCGCCCCGTCCTCCCCTCCCCCCTCCACCGCCGCCATCTTCTCCTCCTCCCATAGAGGAGAGCGGTGTACCCGGCCAGTCTTCCCAGTATAGATTGTATGGGGCCCATCCTTTCCACTACAGGCTTCCCAGTATAGATTTTATTAGAGCCAGTGACTTCCCAGTTTAAATGTACAGGTCCTCATCCTACCCAGTATAGCTTTTATAGTACCTAACATTCCCAGTATGGCTTGTACGAGGCCCAGTATACTGGTATAAAGCCCAGTATAGATTGTACGAGGTCCAGTCAGCCCAGTATAGATTGTACGAGGCCCAGTATAGCTTTCATGTAGTCCTAGTTTTCCCAGTTTAAATGTACAGGTCCCGAGGCCCAGTATACTGGTATGAAGGCCAGTCATCCCAGTATAGGTTGTACGAGGCCCAGTATACTGGTATAAAGCCCAGTCATCCCAGTATAAATTTTATTAGAGCCAGTGACTTCCCAGTATAGCTTTTATGTAATCCTAGTGTTCCCAGTTTAAATGTACAGGTCCTTATCCTTCCCAGTATAGATTTTATAGTACCTGACGTTCCCAGTATGGCTTGTACAAGGCCCAGTATACTGGTATGAAGGCCAGTCACACCAGTATAGGTTGTACGAGGCCCAGTATACTGGTATAAAGCCCAGTATCGATTGTACGAGGCCCAGTATAATTATATAAAGCCCGGTCTTCCCGGTATAGATTGTACGAGGCCCAGTATAATTATATAAAGCCCGGTCTTCCCGGTATAGATTGTACGAGGCCCAGCATAATTATATAAAGCCCGGTTTTCCCGGTATATATTTTATTAAAGCCAGTGACTTCCCAGTATAGCTTTCATGTAGTCCTTGTTTTCCCAGTTTAAATGTACAGGTCCCGAGGCCCAGTACACTGGTATAAAGCCCAGTATACTTGTATAGAGCACACACCTTCCCATTAGAGATTGTTGTAGAGCCAGTGTCTTCCCAGTATAGGGTGTGTGTGTGTGTATAAAGCCCAGTGTAGATTGTACGAGGCTTGGTAATGATTATATAAAGCCCAGTATAGGTTGTATAAAGCCCAGTTGTCCCAGTATAGATTGTACGAGGCCCAGTCTTCCCACATTGTATGCAGCACAGAATAGAGCCCATGCCATTATAGATAGTGTGCAGAGCCTAACTTTCCCACTATAGATTGTACTAGAGCCAGTGCCTTTCCAGTGTAGACTGTATAAATCCCAGTATAGCTTTAATGTAGTGCAGTGTTCCCAGTATAGATTGTATGGTGTACAGCCTGTCTTCCCCGTATAGCTTTCATGTAGTGCAGCGTTCCCAGTTTAATTGTATGGGCCCATCCTTTCCCAGTATAGGTTGTTTGAGGTACAGCTTACGCAGTACACAGCCTACGTCTTTTCTGTATAGTTTGTATAAATCCCAGTATAACTTTCATGTAGTGCCAGCGTTCCCAGTTTAATTGTATGGGCCCCATCCTTCCCGGTATAGATTGTAAGCAGCACAGTGTAGGTGGTATAGAGCCTGTCCCTTCCCAGTATATAATATGGATGCCAATGATAAGCTGCTACATTTTTGGTGTCAAACAATTAAAAAGTGAGATGTATATCGGCAGCGCTGATGGATGAACACAAACCGAACAATGTGACACTTTTCATAAAGTGCTTAACAATAAAGTGTCCGTGTGTATTCATTCTAAGGAAAAGTGCTCAAATCCATAAAGTTCTTATGAATACAATAGGAGTCACACTTTAATTTTATTTTTTTTACTTTACTTTTTGTGTGACTCCTATTGTATTCATAAGAACTTTATGGATTTGAGCACTTTTCCTTAGAATGAATACACAGAGACGCTTTATTGTTAAGCATTTCTATTCGCAAATAGCACTTTACCCATCAGAGCTGCGTATATAGATTTCACTTCCCAGTATAGATTATACTGGGAAGACTAGGCTGTATACTGCACACGCTGTGCCCCATACCTTCTATACTGGGAAGGCTGGGCTTTATATAGATAGGATGACACCCTTTTGGACTCCTGCCCTATCCTCGCCCGTCTCATGTCCCTGAAGCACAGATATTAATCTTCCACCTAGGACAGAATTATATCTCTGGACCCTATGAGGTCAGAGCCGCCCTGCCTGTCCTGGTAGGCCATTATTACCTCCTACTGATGGCTGAGCACCAAAACACACTTGCCCCTTTTTAAGCCATTTTGGCTCCTTCCTGCTTTTACTCACATCTTCTATGAAGAGTCTCCCATTGTGTGTGGAATAGCATATTATCTTACACTCTCTTAGGTTAACTTTTACCCTCTTCACACCCCTAAGGCAAGGATATTGGGTTCCCAGGTCAAGGTGCCAGTTATATAGCTCTGGACACTTAGTTTAGAGCCCTTCTGTCTTTCCTAGCTCTGTTACTTCAGATTAGAGATGGGCTCGGGTGTATTTGGGATCCCATCTGCCCAATCTCACCAGGAAGCCGACACTGCATACCGCTAATCAGACAGTGAGGTTTGCAGCTGCACAGCCCGGGAAATGTCTCGCTGTCTGTGATCAGCGGTGTCGGCTTCCTGGTGGGATCAGACAGGTGGGATCCCAAACACGCTCGAGCCTATTCCTACTTCAGATGGGATGGTATTAGGCCCTGCTGCCCCTCTTTTAACTATATTCACCCCTACACTCTGCTCCCCACCCATAAAGCAAGGGCCTTGGTCATTTACTAGAATAGGGGTACACAGCCTGTAGATTGAAACTCAGCATTTTTTGGTCCCCATTCTTTCACCTGGAGGGCATCACTTATACATATTTTAGGTCCATGTCTGTAATAGTAATGCCCTCTTTTATTGAATGCTTTAAAGCCAAAACTTGTTTTATTTTGTGTAGAGAAAGCTGCTGTCAGATTTTTTTTTTCATTTTCAATCTGTGTCTCGGGGAGTTTTCCCTTTACTTCCAGTTTTATTGACTCAGCTGGAAGGGAGAAGATATCTTTCCTTTGTTAAGTAAATACCTTTGAGACCGGTGTCACAGTAAAATGCGTCCCCATTGGAAGTTTTATGGTGGTAACTTAAAGCGGTAGAAAACCCCTGTGGGGGGGCTGCAGAATGTGCTAGAATGCGTCGCATCCCCTAGCACGTTATGAAATGCTTACCTTAACAATGAAGCCCCCGCATTGGCACTGTGGGGGCTGACATGTTCCCTCGACCTTTCTCCCAGGTTCGCGGGCTCCGGCGCTGTGAGTAGCTGGAGCCACGTTGACGTCCCTCCCTTGCGGGAGCCCTGCGTTCCGCCACAATATGCCGGACCTTCAGAGCGCATGCACTGCTGACGTCAGCGGTGCATGCAGGGTGAAAATCTCCTTGACCGTGCAGGTTTAGGAGATATTAATTGTACCTACAGGTTAGAGCTGCACGATTAATCGTTAAGAATTGTTATCGCAATTTTTTTATTCCCCCCGCCCCCCCCCGTGATCTTGACAAAGTAATTCCCTGATTTTTCTTTCTATGCTGAGAATTCTTTCCTCTGCTGAAGCTGACAGTGGGGCAGTCTGTTAAGTATTACAACATTCTTCAGCCTGGGAACTAAGTATAAACATTGTAACTATTTGTTTTTTAGATCAAAGGAATACATCTGTGTAAATGAGGGAAGTTTAACCACTAAACCTTTAAACCTTTTTCTGACATTTGTTGGTTTCAAGTTAAAAATCATAATTTTTTTTGCTAGAAAATTACTTGGAACCCCCAAATATATTTTTAGCAGAGACCCTAAAGAATAAAATGATGGTTGTTGCAATATTTTATGTCACACTGTATTAGCGCAGCAGTCTTTCAAATGCAATTTTTAATTTAAAAACGGTAAAGTTAGCCTATTTTTTTTTTTTTGTATGTGAAAGATTTTACTCTGAGAATCGTGATCTTCTAAGCAAAAAATTGTGATTCTCATTTTGGTCAGAATCGTGCAGCTCTACTACAGGTTATTATAGTCTTACCTGTAGGTACAAATTGCCAGGCGGGGTTTACAACAGCTTTAAAATTATAGAGGGGAGAGTCCTGGAAGTCGCACATCTCTGCAAAATCCTGTAAGACAGGCTCAGCCTGGACTCCAGCCAGGCCACGCCTCCCATGCATTTCACTCCACCCACAGAGCTTGGTCACCCCAATGATTAAGCTCTGTGGGCGGCATGAAATGCATTGGGGGTGTGACCTAGTTGAAGCCTGGGCTAGGGTTGCCACTTCATCCCTTTAAAACTGAACACATATGAATCACACAGTTTCTGGGGCGAATTTAATGCAGATAAGACACTAAGTGAGTTTAATCAGCCACAGAACCTGTGTAATGTGTTCAGTTTTAGAGGGATGAGGTGGCGATCCTAGCCTGGGCTGAGGCATATACACCAATGTTTTTCTACTCCAGTCCTCAAGTAACAGGTCATGTTTTCAGGATTTCCATTATTTTGCACAGGTGATTTGATCAGTTTTACTGCCTTAGTTATTACCACAGCTGTTTCATCTGAGGGAAATTTTGAAAACATGACCTGTTGGGGGTACTTGAGGAACATTGTCATACACCACCTTATGGGGTTTTGCAAAGATGTGACTTCCAGGACATTTCCATTAGTGCCCTTTCACATTGGCTGTCCGATCGATCGGGTCCTCCTATCAGTTTTTCAGGTGGACCTTATCGGACCCTCCATTCACTCCTATGGAGCGGTGACATGTCTGCTGACACCCACTGCTATCCGATCCTGTCCACAAAATCCAGACGGATGTGGTCCTATTTTCCTTCCATCTGGCGGAACGCATAAAAACGGGCAGGTGGTCCGTTTTCATCCGATTTCCCTATAGAGGAGAGCGGGACTGGGTCAGTCTCTGTTCTGTAAAGTAATCGGAGAAGGATCTGTCATCCGTCTGCTCAGTGGAGCGATTCCCCCGCTGATCTAGTGGAGGTGCCTGTGTGAAAGGGGCCTTGGATGTCTAGAGTTGGGACGAGCTCTGTCCTTGTCTGCACTCTAAGCACTGAGCCTTGGGCGGGTCCTGTAAATTTTGATTGGGTCACAAGGCTGACCGTAAAAACATATGAGGTCAAACCTAAACACTTTTAATTTGTGTGCAATCAGTCAGGCCCTTGTACTACACAGTTGAGGGTAAATTTTAAAGGGAATTGAACAAGAAAATGATATAATGTATAGCCAGCCTAAAACATTGTCATCGTTTTTTTTTTTTGAGTGGGGTAGGTTAGACCTTTCAACTTTCTGTTGCTGTTTTTACCCATGTTAGAAAACCCTCTTTTCTGCTGACCATTATGAAGTGAGGGGAAAGGCAAGCTTTATGTTCAGTGGGGGGAGGGGCGAGAGTACTCGGTAACAACTGCCACGTTGGGGGCATCTTCTCATTTCCTGTTGTATCTTCAGGAAAGTATGTGATCAGGAAATCTCCCCAGCGGGACAGAGACACCCAAAATAATCTCATTGCGGTTTTACCATGCTCTCTTCTATTCAAACTAAGAACAGTTTTGGCTTTACACGCTAAGGTCATTCGTCTCTGCTTTCCAAAGATGGCAGATTAGATGGTACAGCAAAATGTAATGCAGGGAAGTGAAAAGATCAGTGATGTAAATTGTATTATATGCTTTTGTATTGTTCTCAATCCATTTTTTTCCTTCTGTTGTACTCCATGGTGATTGATTTTAGCTGGCCATCAGGATACATCTTTTATTCTGTGAAAAGATATAACTGATGGCTAGTAGTGTTGATTTTTTTCCTTTCCTGCCTTGCAGTGTTTGTCAGTAAGTGGACTTGTATGTAATACAAGAAGCCCCTATCCCTGCTCTTGCCCAATGATACCCTTGAAATGTGTCTGTACTACATGTTCACAGATGGGGAACACGAGTCCATTGCTTATGATGGGGGGAGGGAGTGGGGGAAGAGATGCAGCACATTTCTGCAATACACGTGTATCCCATTAGAGACCATGCCAGTACAGATAAATACCTGTTGATCTTCCTGAAATGCGCTCGGCTCCTATGTTCTTTTGTGGGCAGATGGCACACAGCTTATAGCCTATATTGATAACAGAACTTTAAAAAAAAAATGCATCTTTATCCTTCTTATTTACCACCTTTAGCATGCAAGTAAGGCTGCCTTTTTTTGACTTACAAAATTGGCACATGCTCACGATTGATGTTTCGCTGAGCAGGTCCACTCCCTCAAAACCAAAGCAGATAATGGTAATCGGTGGTCTTTGTGTCCATACCATTAAGGACTGAGTGGTGTTAACCACTCTCATGTCCCTACAACATAAAAGTCTAGTTATCTGTACTCCAAGAGAAGAGCAAGGAAGAATAAACAGATAATGGGATGTATGCAGAGGACACAGGAGGGCTCTACATTTCTGACAAGATCAACACTTTTTTTTTTTTTTTTCTTTATCAGAACAAAATGCTTACAAAGTTGTATATAACAGACCATAAGGGAGCAGATAAGAGGAGCCAATTTTTAGTCTACATACACCCTATTTAGTTTAGCTATTGGCTATGGTTGTTTAGGCATGTGAGGGGGGGAAAAAAAACATGTAGTTGGCCACACATTGCAGCTTTTTTATTCAATGGAAGTGCTTGTTCCACTCAAAGGTTTTGACATTAGATATATACTTTAAAGTGAACGCTGGAGGTAAAAACTTAGGCAGGCCTTAGATGGTGCGAATTTCTTTCCTGCAACCAGTGGTTGCTGGAAAGAAACTTGCACGATTTCCCCTTTAAAACGGACAGTGCTGACAGGGGAATCCCTACCCCCCCCCCAAACCTGCAGAAGACAGTGATTATTGCTAGCAGCTATAGCAGCCGCTGGCAATAATCACACGTAAAATACGGCAGGCTGGTTGTTCCCAAGTTGAGCGATTTTTAAACGTAGTACGTTCAGCCTGCCCATACACGGTTCGAATTTTGGACAGAGATTTGAACTGTATGGCTGGCCTTACACTTGCTATGTGAAGGTACCTCTAGTTATGTGTGCCATGTATGGATTGTGCTGCATTAGGTACGGATATTGCTTTTCTTCAGTGCCGCTGCACACCAGCGTGATGTCAGACATCGCATGTGAGTCCCATTGCACTGCTGTGCAGATCACATGCGATATCTGTGCAATGCAAATTCTGTATGGCTGAATTTTCATCACATTTGGACCAAAATTGTGCAGGACCTTTTTATTTATTTTTCCGCACCAGAATCAGATCGCATGGGTGTTCCTGAATTCACAGTTCGCACTGTGATATGCGAACCGATCTGGGGGTGTCATTACCTTTTGTATTGACACCCACAGTGGTTCGCATTGGGCAGTGTGAACTCATACTTGTGTGTTTGCTCGGCCTCCACCTTCCTCTCCTCTATAGTTATATAACCTCTTCTAGCATTTTCACATAATACACTCCATTATATGAATTGATAAGGGGAAATTGTGGTGTTTACCCACCATTCTCCTCTCATCCAATTACAGGACAGTATTTGATCCTTCGCGTAAGAGTTTGGGTGCTTACAGTATTATCTAGGACAGTGATGGCCAACCTTGGCACCCCAGATGTTTTGGAACTACATTTCCCATGATGCTCATGCACTCTGCAGTGTAGTTGAGCATCATGGGAAATGTAGTTCCAAAACATCTGGGGTGCCAAGGTTCGCCATCACTGGTATAGGATGAATGAATCCCAGTTATTTTTACCTAAAGCAGCACCATCCACACATTGGACACCCATCAAAGTATTTTATTTTTACATGGCAAATGTCCACACTATTTTTCTGGAGTACAGTTTTGTTTTTTGGACAGAGTAGGGAATCTTTAAAACCCTTGGTTTTTTTTTATTTTGCTGTCTGCATCTTTGATTATTTGACCATTTGTTAGAGACAGAACATAGGAATTAAAAGGCTGTCTGTCCATGGGGGGAAAATGTTGTTTTAAAGTGCCAGCTGGGTTTTGCAGAAAATTACACAGGCAATTTAAATCTTTTGCATTTAGCAGTATATTGATGGTCCCTATTTATTTTACTTTTTTTCTCTACCAAAAAAAAAAAAAATAGCTTTAGGGAGTTTTACAATGTATCCCCCTAAATTTTTTATTTTTCAGTTCATGTAAATCTAGTAGGTAATTGGAGTGCTATGCTTTGTAGAGTAGGTTCCATCCCCTGCATATGTTTTGGTATCCCTTGGCAGAATATGTAGATGTGAAAATTCAGATTAGAGCGGGATTAGTGGACAGTCGTCTTGCTGTAATTTTCACCTCCCATGAGCCTCCATATCAGCTAAGCAGCCTTTGCCAGTTTCCCTCTGACGTACTTTAACCATGTTATTTCCACCATTGTCTTTTGAGTTTTAGTGCACATTCTCTATTTGAATAAATGGCTTTGAAATGTGTGATTGGTATGCTATATAATATGTAAATAAAATGTAATGAAATTTGTTATTTGTCTTTTTTTATTTACTGCTGTTTATTGCATCTGTTTTATTGAAAGGTTGAACTGCATTAAAAAAGGGGTTTGACACATTGTGGTGGGAGGTGGTTATGAAATGTATTTCAGTGGTATTTAATAATTGCAGTAACACATAGACACATTTTTAAAGCGTGGTATCATTTTAAAGCTATAAACATGCATACGTTTTAAAGGCCAACATAGTTTGTAAATGCAGTCATGATGTGGCTATATGTAGGTTTCTGGGTGCATGTAAAGTCGGTCACATAGCAATAGTTTCATTCGATAACTAAGCTACTCTGTGGGATGTTGCAACTAGTTCTTTGGGTTGTTGGGGAAAGTTGCACAATAGTCTTTACATGTTGCATAAGGTAACTTCTAGTGCCGCCTGCAGACACACAGCTCCCTTTTCACATACCGTATACAATATTTACATCAACATTCTTACTTTTGGCATTTAAATGTTCAGGTTACACACACACACACACACACCCACCAGGAGTTTAAGGCCTCATATATACACACACACATTCTCTCTCTCTCTCTCACACACACACACACACCAGGAGTTTAAGGCCTCATTCAGACAGCTGATTAGCTTCTCTGCCAGTAAGAATCTGCATTTCCTGCTGGCAGAGAAACTTTGAACCCATTCACAAGCTGTAGTGGCCAAGTTTGTACCCTATATAAATAAATGGCTAGCGCTGCCACTATTCACATGTACCGCCTCAGGACGCAGGCCTGACATTCTCTAGAAACATAATAATTGTCCAGTCTCTATGCAGCCATAGGACAGAGTGCTGCTGCAGTCAGATGGGGCATTTATCATACATCTGCAGCAGCCTAATTGCCTGTCTGAAGGAGGCCGAAACCTAAAGTGTATATATTTATGTACTTGTCTGAACAGTATCTGAATACTATTGGTTCTGTACCCTGTGGGGGGGAACGACTGGACAAACATGCTACTTTAAAAGGTGACTAATGTGGCAGAAACTGAACAGGTGACACCTGCGGGTTAATCTCACTTTTCCTGAGCAGATATTTAAACAGGTGGAAACATTCACAGGTTAACTGCTTGCTTACCTCTGAGTCCTTCATGCTGAACACATCTGGGAAATTATGTGGAAGATGCAGCATACTTGGCTGTTCAAAAAAAAAAAATAAAAAAATCGGACAAAAAAAATCTTCGGCAGTTGCCAGATGGAGTGGAATGTATATAACACCTTCGAGCATGGAGAAATGTTTCCTCTGGTCATCGGGCCTGGAGATCCTTAAGCGAATGCAACTCCTAATTGTTGAAAAAATTTTAAAAGCGTTCAGTTTTAAAACCAAAACGGATAAATCTTAAATCAAGTGGCTAAATTAAAATGGGAACCCTAATATTTTGCTATTTACTTGTGGAGATGTCAAGAATATTTTTTTTTTATAAAAAAGAAAACATTTTCTCTTCATTGCACGTGGGAATCAGTTAATCTTAAAGCCATGTTCTGCTCTTTTTTTGGTTTGTATAGAAATGGGATCAGTAAACTGGGCTGACGGTCTTGTCGTATTAAACTTATCAGTTTTTTTTTATTTAGGCACCTAGCTCAGAGAAGCTTCCAGTCATGTATCTTATGGATTCCATTGTTAAAAATGTTGGAAGAGACTACGTTGCTGCGTTTGCTAAAAACATAGTTTCCACGTTTGTTATTGTGTTTGACAAGGTATAGATTCAAAATTCTTGAAACTTCTTCTGTATTGCAATAGCTTGAATTGTATGTAGTGTGTTTTAATCCAGCTTAACTATGTGCCACGTTATTAGACCTCATTCACATGGGGCTTTAAAGTCATATGGATTTGTAGGACAATTCTAAATGCATGTACTGATTTTAAATGGTATCATTTATACTCCGTTTACCTACATTCTGGTGCATTCTAGAAGGGGCAGGTCAGATACCCAGATGTGTGTACACATTGAATACGCAGGAGAAGGTGATCTGGGAAGTAGAATGCTTATGCATCCAGATTAATTTCTCTTGCAAATGCAGGAGACTCATGTGAACGAGGCCTGAGACCCCTTTCACACTGAGGCGCTTTCACGCTAAAAAAAAGCGCCTGAAAAGCTTACGACTATTTTATTTTCCATTTAAAATCAATGAATGTGTTCACACTGGGGCAGTGCGCTGGCAGGGTGGTGACATAACGCCCCTCTCCATTGAAATGAATGGAAAGCGCTTCAAAAGCACCTGAAAAGCTCTTCAAAAGTGCTCCGTGTTTTACTGGCAGTTTACAAGCGCCTCAGTGTGAAAGGAAGGATTCGTTTGATCTTGGTAGCAACCAATGAGCTGTTCATGTTCTTACTGCTATACAAAAATATAAAAGGTAGGATTTAATCTCCTTTCAAGGATTTTATTAATATGAAACTTCCATGAAAAACTGACCCTTATTTATTTATTTTTTAATTTTTGAACGGAGTACCCAAAGTGAGTATAACTTGTTTTTGCATTTGTGTGTTCTGGCAGGTACTGAATATTGTCTAAGAACTAAAATCTCTGAACAGATTATGGTTTTAGAATTATGGCAGGGAATTTAAAGTCCAACTCTGGGGGAACTAATTTAAAGGATAATTTAACTTTTTGCCAAAAATATATTGTATAATTTAGCAGGTAAAAAAAAGCGTGTTTATTTTTAGTTTTTTTGTTTATCTTTTTTTAGGACCCTTTTTAAAGAATAGGCGCTCAGCGCGTGGCCCTCCAGCTGTTGCGGAACTACAAGTCCCATGAGGCATTGCAAGGCTAACTGGTACAAGCATGACTCCCAAAGGCGTAATGGAACTTGTAGTTTTACAACATTTGGAGGTCCACAGGTTGATCACCCATGCTTTAAAGCAGGGGTCTCCAAACTATGGCCCTCCAGGTATTCCGGAACTACAATTCTCCTCATGCCCAATGTCTGTATGTCAAGAGTTTTTTTTTTTTCTTAACAATGCCTCCATGGGACGTGTAGTTCTACAAAAGCTGGAGGGCCGTAGTTTGGAGATCCCTACTTTTAAACCATTGCTCTCACATCAGGTGGGGGGCAAATCTGTAATATGTTAAATTTCAGCGTGTAACTTGTTACAAAAGGTAAACATCCCATTAAATTCTCGATTTTTGCAATGTGGATGCTCCTACACTGAAAGGGGTCTAGCGTGCATAGAAATGATTTACTTGGTCTTCAGTACTGCCCGCAGCATCTTCTCCCCCCATGCTTTAGCGGTCGAAGGTCCTGATGTTGTCAAGACCAATGCAGGGTCTACAACACTACTGCATTGGGCATAATGACGCTGAGGAACAGTCCACCGTTGGAACATAGGGAAGTGCCCTCTGCTGGGGAAGCTGAGGGTTCGGGTAAGTGCTTTTACTAGAATAAATGAGCAGTTTCTTGACATTGGGCTCTAATTCAGAAGCATTGCATAAATTGTTTTTTCCTGGCAGGTTAATGTAAGGTTCTGGTTTTAGCACACCTCAACCAAACACCTGTGGTTGACAATAAAGCTTTTGTTATCCTTAAAGTGGAAGTCAATGCAAAATCTAAAATCTGTGCATCTGAAGACACCGGGGATCTAACACCAACCTCTCTATCCCTGTAAAGAAACGAGTATACATACATTTTTGGAAACTGATCTGACCCGCTCTGATCGGATCACACACTGAGCTGTCAACCGCAGCTTCACTGTTGAGGCGGGTGCAGAGGAGACGGAGGACAACGGTAGCCCCATAGTAAGTCTATGGGGGATGTCACTTCCCTGTCATTTCACAGCCTGTGTGTTCTGCAGAGCTTCCAGGGCTGGAGATCGGGTCGGAGAGAGCCAGATCGGCTTCCAAAAAGGTATTTATAATCTTTTCTTTACAGGGTTAGCGAGGTTAGTTAGATCCCTGGTGTCTATAGATGCAGGGATTTTGTGTGGACTTCCACGGGCTCGTTCGCACCATATGTGCACGAAAAGTGATGGGAAAACAGACATCAGTTTCACCTTTTTCATTCATGTCAGTTGTGTAGCCTATTCAAACCAATGTTAAGGTCATGTCAAATTTTTTTTATTTATTTTTCCCCGTGCAGAAAAAAAACCTGCATGTGATGCCAGCGTTGTGGTGTGAACAGGGCACATAGAGAACAATTGTTTGTTTTGTTTTTGTTTTCTATTATTATTATTTTTTTTTTTTGTGCCTTTGCAGAAAACCTGACAACGTCTCTGCACCATGGTGTGAATGAGGCCTAAAACTGAGCTAAACCCTCCTATTCTTCTCAGTCTAGGAAGTTGCCATCTTGGCCTGTTTTTGATCTACAACTGACAGGCTGCACATGTGATCAGTTATGACACCAGCCATTTGATAGTCTGAAAGCACAACCAAATGTGACAGCATGCTGTGAATTTATGGTTTATGCAACTGTTAAATTGATAGGTTTAGTTCTGCTTTAAGATAATTACATAGCTTAGTTGGCCAGTAGTCACTACTTTTTTTTTTTTTTTTTTTTCTTTGCATTCCCTAAACAACTTTAAAATGTAATCTACCTTGATGATATAAAACCAGTTCAGGGGTTCATTCGTGTTGCCGTGTGATAAAATGCATGCATTTGTTTTTTTTTTTTTTTTTTTTTTTTTTTTTTTTCTTTTTTTTAGCGAATGACAAAAACAGGTAAATTGCCATTAAAATCCTTTTCAGAACACCTGTTGTGTGTGGTTTTTTTTTTTTTTTTTTTTTTTTTTTTTTTTTTTCCAGAAAACCACGATTGTGCCACATGTCATACCAAATGTATTCTCTTCTAGTAAAGTCAGACCTGTTGTCACATTTAAAATGTACTCTTTGGCTGCTTCTGCATCCGATCTTATTTTTTTTATATGTAAATTAGATTTTTAAATGTCTGTTCGAGATGTAGCTGGGTGAACTGTCAAGATGCAAACTTGTTCTGTCGTTTTCCAGGTGGATGAAAACACTAGAAAAAGTTTGTATAAGTTACGTTCCACATGGGAAGACATTTTTACTTCAAAGAAACTCTATGCACTTGATGTGAGGGTCAACCAGGTAGACCCAGCATGGCCCATCAAGCCTTTACCCCCTAATGTGAACACAGCTAGTATCCATGTGAATCCTAAATTCCTGAACAAAGTAAGTATTAATAGATGTGCATTTTTTTTGTCCCAAATACAAAGTGTAATATTTTGCCAGCACCTCCCTAGCTAACACAGATGATTATATTTCTGTTTATCTGTCTTAATTCCTCAGAGGATACCCTTTTGGTAATTTTCAAGTTTTCTGTGAATTGGTACTTGCTGCAAGAAGCTTTGCATAACTCTTGTGTTTATCTTGAACAGAAACCATTTTCTTTTTTCGATGGCTGTTGCATTTTAGCAACTTTTTTTTTAATTTTAAAAGCCCCCCCCTTTTTTTTTTCTCTCTTCAATAGCCAGAGGAGCCTACCACACCTGTTATACCGGTGCCAAAACCTGTCCCGTCTCGCACTATGAAACCTGAGGTACCAAAGTCTCATCTTTCACAAGAGCAGCTTATAAGGCAGCAGTTACTTATGAAGCAAAAACAATTGTTAGAACTTCAGCAAAAGAAGTTGGAGTTAGAATTAGAGCAGACTAAAGCGCAACTGGTAAGTAATGTTTTGCAAGTTCATTTAAATGATGCTCCCTGAGTAAAATGGTTGAATTCATGTCATATTTTTTTTTTTTTTTTTTTTGTCACTAAACCCACATCATAAAAACCACTTGCTAAATGGTGTACTAAATGCTGTTCATACTTGGTCACTGAGGTTTGTTTTTCTGTATTCTGCAAAAAAAAAAAAAACCTGCTTGATCCTGCTACTGTCTCCCCCTTCTGTCCATGTCCCCAATGCAGCTAGGGGTTTTGCAGAGCAGTGTTGGCAACTCTGCACATGCTCAGTTTTCAGCAACTGACTATGTTGAGCATTGCTTCCATATCACATCTGAGCAGCCCATGTGACTAGTCACACATGGGGGTGTATACACGGTGGTAAATGACAGCCCACTCCCTCCATGCCCACTAACCAGCGAAACACAATGGGAGCAGGATATTGCATGTAGATTGATGGAGGCTTCACCTTAATTCTAAGACAACGGGCTGGAGGGGTGTGACACGAGCAGTGACTGGCAGAAATCTGCCCACCCCATGTTATTGCCAAAATAAAGATTTGATTTCAAATTAAAAGTGGAAAGTTTGGTGCAGAAAACCAAAAATTACAGATTAAAATATATATAGGTATCTTTTTAATATCATAATTTTAAATCTTGCGCAAGAAAAGCTCAAGTAAAATGTATCCCCTTTTTAAATTCTATGTAGGTCTTCCCACTGGTCCGCTGGGCTTCCATTTGTGTTTAAAATTGTGCTTGCTGCATTTTTGGTCAGCATCTCCCTGTTTGAAAAGCATTGAAAGCGCATCAATGGTGCACCCGTTTTGCGGTCTTTGATTCACCTGACCTATGGAAAAACCCCAAAAGCACAGTAAAATCGTGTTATCGGCACTTGACACCATTTTATGTCTTGGCTGCTGAAATTTCAGTGCATCTCTATTTTAAACCGTTTATTGATATTGTTTTTACTCTGTATCCCAAAGGCTTTAAAAAAAAATATATGGTGCCCTTATCCATATACAGAAATGGAAGAGACAATGTAAATTAAACACTGTTGTTTAGTATCACTTTAAGTCTGGTTATGGAAGGAACAGCGTAACAATTTCTCTTATCCAATGAAAATCTGACCATCAAAAATAAAAATCTTGATGCTCAAATATGCAATCACTTTAGTGAAATTGTTTGAACAGTTGGAACTTTACTCTCTACCCTCTGTGTGATTATCCACATTGGTAATCTGTCATTCATCACTTGTCTACCACAGCATTCCTTCTGCTTTTGCACACTTTAAGCCTGGTTTCACACATGTGCGGTGCGAATTGAAGCTCAGGTTTCACTGGGGAGATAACAATCTCCTGTTCAACGGATTCATTGCGTTTTTGCTCAGGATTAGAGAGCAGGGAGAGGGGGAGGGAGGGGGGGGGAGAGGGGGAGGTGTAGTGAGGAGAAAGAGAAAATCCTTGTTCAGAACGCAATGCATCTGCGAATCAGATGCGTTCCCATAGGAGATAATAGGCTTGTAGTTCGCACCGCAATGCCCAAAAAACGCACACGTTTTTTGTGCAATGCGCAGTGCGAATGCAACGCACATATGTGAACCAGATACATTCATATGAATGTATTTTAAAATGTCCTGCGAATTAGATGCGGTGTAAGCCGCATCTAATTCGCATAGGTGTGAACCCGGGCTAAAAGTCACGTTTTAGCTTTGGATATTGGGTCTGCCAAGAATAATTTTTCATAGTGTTGGAAAATCAGTTTGAATAAAGAGATTGTGGTAGTTGACTAAATATTTGTTGGATCTGAGAAATTGTGCTATGGGCAACTTGGGGGTAAAAAACAATTTTATTTGGGTACCGCACCAGCAATTGTCAAAGTAATGCAGTGCTGTATCTCAAAAAATTGCCTGGTCATGAAGAGGGTAAATCTTTAGGAGGGAAAGTGGTTAAACACACTAGCCTATCCCAGGATCCAGCGCTGCCCTATCCCAGCCAATTTCTTTACCAGGCTTCGGGTACTGGTGCAAGCATACTATCCGTTGTCAGCCAGCTATGACTGCTCACTGTGAGACTTGCAGCATTCTGGCATTAGTGACATGTCCCTGAAGGTGTGTGTGTGTGTGTGGGGGGGGGGGGGGGGGGGGCGCTTACCTGTCAAAACCAGGTACCTGGCTCCCCTTCAAAAAAAATTGTCCCAGATTGAGGGGAGGAGAGCAAAACTTCCCCTTCTGTGGGTGGGTTTGCTCTTTTTAAATGACCTTTTGAGTTTTGCAAATACTCCTGTACTCGTTCTGGGGTGTTGTGTCTTTTTTTTTTTTTTGCAGTTTGTCTGAATGTTTGGGATTTCGATTGTGTGAAATTTTATTTCTTCATTAATGTGCATCTTTACTTGTAGGCTAGTTCAGTACCCGCAAAACCTAATGTTGTCCCAGAAATTCCACACATGCCTGCTAAGGCTGTGCACCCGACCTCTACTACACATTCTGAGAAGAACAAAATTCCTGTACCCTCTCAATCTGACAAGGCTCCAGCATCAACCAGAGACCCTAGACTTAACAGGGGAAACCAGCATTCATCACATACAAAAGAACAACCCCATAAAAAGGAAATTAAGACCAATACACCTGCACTACCAGACTCTAAACCCTTAAAACCTGTTCCATCAGACAAACCTAGCTTGTCTAAGCCCGAAAAAAATAAGCCAGCAGAAAAGTTACCCAAGAAGGAACCTATACCCTTGGACCTTAAATGTAAGTCTAAATCACCTTTACCGTTGATACCCAAGTTACCCCATGCAAAGGATGGCAAGCCCTCAGTTGCCGATGGCACCAGAGATTCTGGTACAAGAGACTCTGATGTAAATAGAAGGGATCCAAGGTTACGGAAGCACGCGAGGGACAAATCGTCTGATAAACCAGAAGAAATTAAGGAAAAACGAAAAAGCACAGAGAAAAAAGAGGACCACAAATCATCCGAGCATCGACCATCTGGAAATAGGACTAAGACTGTAAATGGCATTTTGCCGAAAAACGATTTGGGTGTAAATGACCCAGACAAACTAATCCAAAAACCTGGGAGAAGTAGTAACCGAAAAAGGTCCCGATCACGTTCTCCTAAGTCCAGGAGAGACAGACGCTCTCCGTTAAAGAGAAGACAAAGAAGCCAATCTCCAGTTCCTCAAAGGAGCCGCTCTCCTATTATCCCTCCTGTCCCCAAAAACAGCAAGCTGCGTCAACCTGGAAGTAAACCACCTCATACGAGTGACTTTTCATCAAGTGCAAGAGATGACAGAATGAAAAGGATTCCCAAATTAGATCCTAGAGATAGCAGGAGGCAGAAAAGGCCTTCAGAGGAAAGGCAGAAGAGACCTTCGGAGGAAAGGCAGAAGAGACCCTCAGAGGAAAGGCAGCAAGATGCAGCAACACCAGTGTTTAGTAAAACTGGTTCAGACCCAAAAGAAAATGTGGAGAACTGGCAAGGATCTAAGACCGGGAAAAGATGGCGACCTGGATGGGAGGAAAACAAGACGTGAGTGTGAATTCCCTCTTTATACGTTTTATTTTGTTTAATGGGAACCTGTACTTAGAATATTTTGCTGCCTATTTCTTTTAAAAACGCTTGTTGCCTTGCAGTCATGATCTAGGCCTTTTGAGCCAGTGTGCAGAAATTCTGACTTTCTAATCTGTACACTTGTTGCAGGTAATTGGCTGAGGGCCAATTCACACTATGTTCGGTGACAGACGTTTTACCGCATGGTAAAACGTCTGTCACCGCAGAGACACTCAGGAAAACAATTGTTTTCTTAAGTGTCCCATTCACACTGCAATACAGCCTAGCGCTGCGCTAAAATGCAGACTTGCATTTTATTGCAGCGCACTACAATGTTAGGCAGCGTGCTTTCTGACTTTGCAGTAAGTTGAGTGTTCGTCTTGTACACTTCATACACTTCAAATAAAGCTTGTACAAAAAAAGCAGTGCGCTGAATTGCGCATCACGCTGCCCTCTAGTACAGTCAGCAATGTAATCCGGCTGCTCTGATTTTGCCACCTTGTATAGTGTGAAATGACCCTCAGAGTATTGATGCCAGCGATGGCCATGTAACTTGTATTTTTAGGAGACCGCCCCCCCCCAATATATACTCGAGGTTTGCTGTAAAACTGCCTTAATTTGTAGGCAGTACACATGTAGGGTTTTTTTTTTTTTTCTTGACTGGTTTGTCTTTTTTGTATTATAGTTCTCAAAATGATGATCACCACCATGGTAATAGAACTCCTTATCCAAGACATCGGGACAGCTGGCCTAATAGTAAAGGAATAATTTCCCCCCGCACTCCCAAGCAACAACCGTGGCTAAGTGTGGATCCTAACCTAAAAATCCCAAAAGAATTAACAAGTGCCAGCAAAGGAGAACTGCTTCAGAAGGTAAGTGTCAAATCAACATGTTATAGTTGTCATGCTATGAAACCTTGTTCTTGGTTTATCTTTTACTATACTTTACACCATTATCAAAGGTCCTTTTTTGTTTTGGATACCTCTTGGAAAACTGATCTAATGGGATGTCTCATGCATCTAATGTTTGGGAAAACAACATGCTTGCATTTATAGGCATAGGGGTTGATTTACTGGAGAGTGCAAAATCTGTTGCGGCTCTGCATAGAAACAAATCGACTTCCAATTGTGTGTGTGTAGGTAGAAGCTGATAGGTTACCATACTCAGATTTTGCACACTCCAGATTTAGTAAATCAACCTCTATGCCTATAAATGCAAGCATGTTTCCCAATCATTAGATGCATGATGCATCCCTTTGCTGATCACTTTAGTTAACATGGTCAACCCCTTTCCTTGCTGACATTCTGTATACAGTATAAAATTCCCAGCACAGAGCATTGTGCTGGAAAACATTAAATTTCCTTCCCCTGAATGTCACCTGCCAAGTCCCTGGACTATGTCACCTAAAACATTGATCACATGGAATCTGGAAGTTTCATTGACAAAGTATGCCTTCTGTCTGCTGATCCCACTGCAGCCAGAAGTCAACAGTGTTCATCTGTTACTGTAATTGTCATATTCAGTTGCAGTGTAATATAAAATAAAACCTTTTTTGTCAGCCTATATAAAAAATGTAAATCTTTTGGTCAGGAAAGGTTAAAACATACTAAAAGAAAATATAGGATCAAGAGAAAGGGGATCCGCTGCTGCTCCAGGTGTGTGCAATACCTCAATTGGAACCAAGTAGGAGTGCTAGCCCCGGCCCGCCTCTGTGAAAACTTGAAAGAAATGGCTGCACATCCAAAAGGTTCCAAAACAAAATTCCTTTTATTGAAAACGACCAGGATACACCAGGTATTAGTCACGTAGACACGTTTCACACATCTGACCTGTGCTTAATCAGCAGTAATGATTAGGCACAGGTCAAATGTGTGAAACGCGTCTACATGACTAATACCTGGTGTATCCTGGTCGTTTTCAATAAAGGGCATTTTGTTTTGGATGTGCAGCCATTTCTTTTTCTCAAGAGAAAATATAGGTTGCTCTTTTGCAGATGCCAAGTACTGTATGTGTTTGTTTTTTTTTTTTTTAACTTATTACCTACTAATCTAATAAAGGTCAGACCCTTATTTTGTTGTCTGGATTTCATATGTTCTTCTGAGGGGGTGTTTATTTTTTACTTTTTTTTTTTTTTTTTTTTTAAGGCTAATGAACGCTTATCATCTGGTGAAATTACACAAGATGAATTCCTTGTCGTTGCGCATCAAATCAGGCAGCTTTTTCAGTACCAAGAGGATAAGCAGAGATGTGTGTATAGCAGTCCCACAGAAGAATCCAGCAGCAGTGGAGTGCGAAAGAAGCCACTTCTTTCTAATGCAGAATTGACGTACTACCAGCATAAAGCTAAGTTAAAGAGAACTCAGGTACAGCATAATTTTATGGATCAAGACTTTATGGATTTGCCCATGGATGAAATGGCCTCTATTGATGGAGAAGGTGAGCACAATGACAGAATACCCAGTAGCTTGTCTGAAAGAAATGAGCAGTTCCCAGAAAGAGTGCGTCGTCCTTCTCCTATGCCTGGAACGCTACTCCCTGAGGAAGATCTCCCTCATGAAGATCATAGACTTGTTGATCGAGAACTGCCCAAAGGTATTGGATTGGCTTGAATTTACTTTTAAAAATGTCATCTTGAATTTTCTTTTTTTTTTTTTTTTTCGGTTTTGGTAAATTTTAGAATTTCCACTTTTCTTCCCCTCTAGGTTTGAGAGATGAATCGCGGACTTTATACAGTGAAGAATATACTCTCGAACGACTCAGATTTGATGAAAAAGAGCAGATGGCTTTTGTAGACAGTATAGACCCGGTCAGCGAAGAGGACTCAAAACATGTTGGTTTACTTGAGGAGAGAAGACCACCACTGCATGACCTGCCACCACTGCATGACCTGCCGTCACTGTTGCCTAATAGAGGTGAAGATGCTGGCAGTCAGGGTTTTGAAGACATGGACATTATGGACAGTAGAGAGAGCTCACCAGTCAAGAGATTTGATGGTCCTTTAGTCAATCAAGCTGGAGGTCAGCCTTTCGAAAACTTGAAAGTACAACCGATGGATTTTGATCCTATGGGAAGCAATTTAGTAGACGCTCCAAGGTTTGACAATATTTCTGGACAGCCAAATAACGCACAAAGCCAGACATTGCAAAGATTTGAAGGTGTGCAAAATCAAATGGTTATTAATTCACCGATGTGTAGTCAAAGAATAGAGGCTTCTCCAGGTCCCCCTCTTGTTCCTACAAGATTTGATGGATCACAAGGACAGCAGTTGGGATCTCAGATGTTTGATGGAATTCCTGGACAACCCATAGGCCCACCACGATTTGATGGAGTGCAGCCAGTGGGACCGCAGAGGTTTGAAGGTGGTTTAGGACCAGGACCACAAAGGTTTGATGACCCACAGAGATTTGATGGCGGGCCTGTACCACAAAATTTTGATGGACCTCAAAGATTTGATGGTGCACAGAGATTTGACGGACCTCAGAGATTCGATGGAGTAGGCCCAAAAAGATTTGATGGGCCCCAAAGGTTTGATGGTAATTCAGGGCCTCAAAGGTTTGATGGACCTCATAGATTTGAAGGACCACCCAGGCCGCAACTACTCCAGCAGAGGTTTGATGGTCCACAGGGTCCTCCCATGAGATTTGAGCAACCAATGCCTCAGCCGGTTATGTTTGACAGTGCTGGGCAACCAATGGGCAATGTGAGGTTTGAAGTTCCTCATGGTCCACGGTTTGATGGTCCTCCAGGTCCTAGGTTTGACAGACCACATGGTCCTAGGTTTGATGGTCCCCTAGGTCCTAGGTTTGAAGGGCCACCAGGTACAATGTTTGAAGGTCCTCCCCAAGGTCCACGATTTGCTGCAAGTCAAGGTCCCAGGTTTGATCATGGTCCTGGCCCACAAGGTTTAATGAGATTTGATGGCCCTATGGGACAGGCTGGGCCCAGATTTGACAATGTTCCTGTAAACAGATTTGACAATCACCCTCCCCATTTGCCAAGGTATGACGGTGTTCCTGGACAACCGTGCACAAGGTTTGATGGCCCTCCTGGACACCAAACGCCTCCTAGATTTGATGGCCCAGTACATATGCAGCCTCGGTTTGATGCACCTATGCCACAAAGATTTGATGGCCCCAATATACAGCCTAGATTTGATATGCCTCTTGGTCCCCAAGTACCACGATTTGAAAATATAAATCCTCCTATTGGACAGAATCCACCACCCATTGGACAGACTCCTCCTCCACCCTTTGCCCAGACTGCTCCTTTTGTTGATCCCCAAAATGTGTTTCATGGACAGTCGCAAGGTATGCCATTTCAAAGGCCAGATCAAAGATATGAACTGCCTCAAGGACCGAGATTTACTGGGCCCCCGGCCCCTGGAATGCAGATGTTTCCTAACCAGCTCCCCAGACCATCAGGACCTTATTTTGATGACAAAAATCCACAGGCACCTCCTTTTGGGAACTTCAACCTACCTGTTGCAAGTATGCAGCAAACCCCTCCAGTAAGTACTTTGTGTAACGTTTGTCTCTAACTAAATCAAAGTAACTGTCGCTAAAAAAAATACCTTGCAAAGAAAATAGTTTATTCCTACCCCTTTCATTGCTTGCTCTGCCGATCCTTGCTGTATTAAAAATCATAACTGGGAATGTTTGAGTGTGCTCCCCCAATGCACTGTGGTTCTCCTGTCCCTACATCATAAGCAACCCTAGTGACTTGGGACCCGACAGAACAAAGCACGGCAGGGGACCAGGCATCCCCCCCCCAAAAAACAAAAATTTGTGTTGCATAACTGGATGCTAAGTAGAATATATCAAGGCTCAAAACTGCATGCTCCTGCAGTGCAATGCCTAAAATGGGTAACTCTGTAATTGCTTTTACAGCCCATCAGTTTAGAGTTGACCGTAATTGAGGCTAGAATTGTTGCTCACACTCTTGGCATGTGGTGCAGTTCTTTTTTTTTTTTTTTTTTTTTTTTTTTTTTTTTTAACTTTTTTGTTCTCTCGCAAATTGTTTTCGTGCTGCCCTGTAACGTCGTCTGAACTCCTGTACTTTTCTATCCCCCCCTTCCCCTTCCATTTGTTTGGAACAAGTGGTGCACGTTACTTGTGCACTACTCTATGCATATTAGAAATACCATAGTCCCTAGTCATAATTTTATTTTTATTTTTTTTTTGGACCAGTTTAGGATCACTTTAAAGCTGGTCCAAACATACTCTTTGCTTTATTAAGTGCTGCAGTGTCTTAAATGCTGTATGTACTACATGTAACTTCAGCTATATACAGTACACAGTGCTGGGTGTCGGCTCTGAGACCCTTTCGTCTCACACCTGCAACAAAACCAAATCTGGCCAAGCGGCGCTCAGGCATTCATTCATAGGCAGTTTTGTATTCTGTGAATGAATATAAAGCTTCCTCTGGTTGAGTGAGGGAGCGGCTGATGTCACGCTCTTGGACTTGGCCAATCGGGGGGGGGGGGGGGGGGAAGCTTTGTATTCCTTCACAGAATATAAAATTGCCTATGAATGGCTGAGCACTGCTAAGCCAGAAGCTGTTTTGCTTAAAGTGGGGAAGTGTCATTAGCCAGTACTGTATGTAGCTGAAGTTTAAATGCAGAACATACAGAGCTTAGATACTCTGGAGCACTTGGTGAAGGAAATTGGTTCATTTCCACCATCATGGTCCAAACTATTTTTAAAGTGACATGAAAGATGGACATCAGCTTTTTAAGTTGCTTTTGTAACAAACTAGGTTGCAATATATGGTTTTGCTTGACAGCCTGTAAAATTTTAGCAAGTTTTTATTTATACATATTTATATATTTTATCAGTACAGTTTTTCTAATCGCTTTTTTTTTTCTTAAGTTTCCAGCTATGGGTGCTATGGCTCAAACACAACCTACACCTTTTAATCCAGAGCCAATGATGGGCACAGCACAAGCCCCGAATCCTGTATCATTTATACCACCCCAACCAGGTAAGTGGCTTACTATGTGTGTAAAAAAAAAAAAAAAAAAAAAAAATTATATATATATATATATATTGCCGCCCCGGGCCTTCGTTGGGTGTGTTGCGATAATTTGATGCAGGCATTCCTTTATCACAGCAGTGTCACATGCCCAGACATGTGGTGCTGTGATAAATGAATGATTGCAACACACACAATGAAGTGTGGTGATGTGAACAAGGCCTTCTAGAAAGCAAGTCTGACTTTGTTGGGACTGCTTTGGGCATTGCTGCCCAACAAGGCTGGGTTGACATTGGTGTGACATCGCATGTGATTTGCACTGCTGTGCAAATCACATGTGACGTCTGCGATGCAAATTCACCCATTGTATGGCTGAATTTGCATCGCCGCATTCTGACCAAAGTTGTGAAGGACTTTTTTTTTTTTTTTTTTTTTTTTTTTTTTTTTTTGGTCCGCACCAGAATTGGATTGCATGGGTGTTAACATTCATGCGAACCGATTCCTGTCCGAATTGACAGTTTGCACTGCAATATGTGAAGCAATCTAGGGTTGTCATTATTTATTTTCAGGTACTTTTATAGCGTCATCATTAACTTTGTATTGACATTCCCAGTGGTTCACATAAGGCAGTGTGAACTGCCTGCGATTTCAGGTGCGACGAGGGAACCCGCAGTGGAGTTGCAGGGTTCCTGCATAGCACCGATGTGAACCGAGCCAAAAGCCCGGACAGTTTTTCTGTAAAAATATGTAAACTGTTTTTGTTTTTTTTTTGTTTGTTTTTTCTTGGCAGTTATGTATTGCATTTAATTGGTTTACCTGAGTTTGACATTACTGTCCTTGTGGCCTGGCTAGTTATGCATATGACGCGATGTATAGTGTTATGTATGTTTAATTATTTTTTTCTTTTTTTTTCTTAGCTCCCTCTTTTCCTAACCCTGAAAATCACTTGGGTCAGTTGGATGTTAATGAATTATTTTCAAAGCTGCTTTCAACTGGAATCATTAAAGAGGCAAAGTCTGAGCCATCTTCCTCCCGTAAGTTTACAAAACGAGTTGCATGACTCTCGATAAGTTGCTTTTCCTTCCCTCACTTTCATAGATGCAAGAAATTTCAAATCTAAGTTGGCTGATTTAAATTAAAACTGGGGCTAGACTAGTATAGGATTGTGTGCCTGATCATCTGAGTAGTGATTTCTTTTGTGCCAGATGAGCAGAGTTTCTAAGGCACAACAGTAACTATATATACTATCATGTGGAAAAAGTACACTTCGTGGAACTTTATTTCATTTTTCAAAATATCTGGTTGGGCTAACAAATCTTCAGCCAAACAATGGCTACAGATAAAGGTGGTGATTTGCCTTTTAATGTTTGCATGAAGATTTAAAAAAATCGTGTATATATATATATATATATGTGTGTGTGTGTGTATGTATGTATATATATATATATATATATATATATATATATATATATATATATATATAAAATTTTATTGACGCCCCAAACAGTCATGGTATTCTTTTCATATAGGTTTGCTGTTTTTGTAAAATGGTTTTAATTTTACCAGTAAATTAAAGTTGCCGTAAACGAGAGAAGGCTTACCTGTAGGTAAAATGAATATCTCCTAAACGTGCACCGTTTAGGAGATAATCGCCCTACATGCACCTGTTGACATCAGCGGCGCATGCGCTCTGCAGGTCCATCATACAGTACCAGACATTCAGAGCTTCTTGCATGGGGGTGACTTCAGCTCTTGCCACTCACAGCGCCGGAGCCTGCAAGATGGGGACTGCCCGGCACTGGAAGGGCTTTGTTCTAAGGCAGTGGTTCTCAACTCCAGTCCTCAGGACCCACCAACAGGCCAGGTTTGCAAGATAACTGAAATACATCACAGGTGATATCACTTGCTGCTCAGTGATTGCGGTATTCTAGTCTACATCTCCCCAAGGTAATACTTAAAATCTGGCCTGTTGGTGGGTCCCGAGGACTGGAGTTGAGAACCACTGTTCTAAGGTAAGCATTTCATAATTTGCTAGCATGCAATGCATACTAGCACATTATGCCATTGTCTTAAAGTGTTTTTTTTTTTTTTTTTTTTTTTTTTTAATTCTGCAGCAGTTTACTACTGCTGTTAGCTGTTTTACTTGGTTGGGTAAATGTGCTAACTGGTGTTTAATATAGTCAAAATGGAAGTAAACTCGATAGGGGAGAGATTTTGCAGTAATATGCAAATATGCTGTCCTTCATCGATGGATCCTTCTCTCTGCTGCATCCCCTGCCATCTTTGTTTCTGACTTTTCTGGGTCTCGATGCGATCAGCTTGGGCTTTTGGCCAGCATAGTCACAGGCAATTAGTTGTCTGACACCCAGCTCTATTCTTCACATGCCAATAATGGTGTTGGGCTGTACATGCGCTATATAGTTTTACATAGGAAACCGTTACCAGGAGTCAGAAGTTATAAATTTCCCTCTTGTGTTTAGTTCTGCTTTAATGTTAGAGATTTAAGGTATATTTAGATTGTGCTAGGGTCAATGTCTTTTTGTCTTTATCCTTGATTTTCTGTCATTAGAAACTGAAACACCCAGTCAGCCTGCAACTGAGGAGGAGGAAGAGGAACCTGTTGAAGAACACGAGATTCCTGATCTTACCAGCTTTGTCTTGGAAGATATGAAACAGTACGTCTAACTTTATATAATTTGATTTTTATTGAATATTCAAGTTGCATCAAAAAGGCAGTGTAGGAAACTGGCAGCCCAAAAAAATCAAAACAAAAATTACTGAATAACAGATATAGCTCTGCAATTAGACTAAACAGTACGTCTAACTTTAAATTTGATGTATTGATCATGAATGTGAAAGTATTGATTATATTTAAAGGTAAACTAAAATTGCAGACTTAATTCTTAAAGGTGCAAGCTGTGGTGCTTTCATCACTTGGAGAGTCCCTGATCTTAGGTATGCAGGTGGGAAATGTAAACTTTGCTGGCTGCTTAATTGTTGATTAGAGAAGCGAGCATGACAGTCCCACAGTTGGCTGTGTAAAGAATCTGTTTTGTACAGTAGGGTTCTGGTGACATAACAGGAAGTTAAGGAAAAGCTCCCAAAAGAGGTCAGAGTTAAAACTTGAAATCGGTTTTAATTTTTCCCAACATCCCAAAAATTGGCTGATGTTTTACTTAAATGTACTTTGCAGCTGAGTCCTTAAAATATAGACGTGTATAGAAAACGAATATGTAGGCGTTGTGGTTGGCTGATCAATGGGGCTACTTCTATGCAGTGGGAGTGCGCTTTTAAGAATTTTTTTTTTTTTTTTTGTCTTGTCTGCTTTTTGTCCTAATGCTGCACAGTTCCCCAGGTCTTGTAGGGGCATCACAGGGGCTGGAAATGAAGGTAAATCTTTCCAGAGTCAGATATATAACCTGGAGTTTGGTTTTCAGTATGGGATCTGTTTTTTGAAAAGGGAGACTGTGCAGGTGTCTAAAACATAGTCTCTCTGTGAATGTATGTGCGTGTTGAATCATTTTTGTATTTAATGATGATTTTTTTTTCAGACGCTTTGATTGTGTTATAACCCGCCTGTACACTGGCATCCAGTGCTATTCATGTGGGATGAGGTTTACAAAGTCACAAACCGACGTATATGCAGACCATTTAGATTGGCATTACCGGCAAAACAGGACAGAAAAAGATGTGAGCAGGAAAATAACACACAGGAGATGGTACTACAGCTTAACGGTAAGCCATATTCTGAATATAATCTGACCTTGGTAGCGTTTGTAGTAGTGAATTGTTTTATTTAAATCTTTTTTTAGGCCTCAAGTGATTTTATCTAGAGTTTGGCTAGGATTTAGAAAAAAAAGTGATTTAAAGCAAAACTAAACCCTCCTATTTGCTGAGGATGGTGCCATCTTAGCCTCTATTTAGCTCCGCTGTTGCACATATGAAGCGTTTGGAGGGCTTGAAAGAGCTGACATAAGCACCCTGATAACCTATTACCAGAGACTTGCCTTGAATGTAGCATGCACTAGTAGGCTGAATGTAAATTATAAAATGCTGCAGAAAATATTGGCACGTTTTTAGCGATTTAATGACCTTTTTATTGAACCTTTGTTCTAAATGGAGCATTCATTTAGGAAAATGTTAAATTTGTGGGTTTAGTTCTGCGATAACCACTTCAATCCCTTAAGATGTACCCCGTACATCCTCTGATTGAAGTGGTTATGACCGGGATGCAGGCATCATCCCTGTATCAAAAATTTCAGCTGGTGATGGGCTTTCATGTAGAAGTAACTTGAGCTATCCAGACGCTTGTTCACTTTTACTGTGTGTGGAAGGGGCCCCCCTCCTGCCACTGCTGCCTTTCTTCGGCACTTCTAGGGAAGCCTGGTACCCCCACCACTCAGTGTCTTTCTGCCCTTATAGGAGAAGAAGGTACATCTGTACCCACCTCTCCTCTGTGATTTAAGAAACTGAAAGCAATGTAAATTTCACCACTTTCAGTTTGATAGTTACAATCCATTTCACCGATTTGTAAAGCATCAATCTCGATTTGATCAAATGCTTTCATGGCAAAGGAGAGATCTGGGATCTGTCAGTCATCCTATGGAGATTTTTAGGTTCCTTAGTTTGTTGCTGTTCCTGGAGCATAGTTTAAAGCGTTGGGTATATATTTACTTGTCTTATATTTTGTGTGGGCTAAAATTCAATTGAGTATTTGCGTTTCAAAAATAGTTGTGCAAATATCGTACAGCATTGCCATAGCCACCATTTTATTCTTCAGGATCTCTGCTTTCAAAAAATATAAAATGTTTGGGGGTTCAAAGTAATTTTCTAGAAAAAAAAAGCACATTTTTTTACATGTATGTAAGAAGCGCCAACATTGGCCTGGAGGTTAAAGTGGTTAAGCCAGTAAGAACAGGATTAATATTGACTTGAGCTAATATGGACTTGATCAAGGTGTGACTTTCTCATTTTATGTTCATTTCTAGGATTGGATAGAGTTTGAGGAAATTGCAGATTTGGAGGAAAGGGCTAAAAGCCAGTTTTTTGAAAAAGTCCATGAGGAGGTCATATTGAAAACTCAGGAAGCTGCTAAGGAGAAAGAATTTCAGAGCGTGCCGGCTGGTCCTGCAGGAGCTGACGAGGTAAGCTTGCTGGGCTGTGGTAGTAGATGTTTGTTTTTTTGTTTTATATAGATGGTCATAGAGCCCTTTCACACTGGGGCAGTTTGCAGGCGTTATTTTGCTAAAAATACCGCCTGCAAACCGACCCAAAACAGCCACTGCTGTTTTGCCCGAGGGCTTTCACACTGAAGCGGTGCGCTGGCAGGAGAAGAAAAAATCTCCTGCAAGCCGCATCTTTGGAGCGGTGCATTCACCGCACCTAAACCGCTCCTGCCCATTGAAATCAATGGGACAGCGCAGCAATACCGCGGCTATAGCCGCGCTATACGAGCGGTTTTAACCCTTTTTCGGCCGCCAGCGGGGGTTAAAACCGCACCGCTAGCGGCCGAATACCGCTGCAATAACGACGGTAAAGCGACGCTAAAAATAGCGCTGTTTTACCGCTGATGCCCCCACCGCCCCAGTGTAAAAGCAGCCTTAATGTTCTAACTGGGGAACTGTATTTTGTTTCTCTGATGTGTTCTTTAGGGTCTACCACCCCAAATTCTTTTTACAGCCCTCTGCTACTAGGGATAACAGAGGCTGTCTCGGTAGTGTGTTCAGGTATTGGGGTATGTAAGTTCTGTTAACGCAACCCTAACTGTTTTGTTCTTCGTCCTTCAGATTTGTGAAATATGCCAGGAGCAGTTTGAACAGTATTGGGATGAGGAAGAGGAGGAGTGGCATCTGAAAAATGCTATGCGTGTTAATGACAAGGTATGCCAGACTTAAAAGCCACCGTTGGCGTCCTGGACTTTTGGTTTGTAATGAACTCAAAATCGAATCTCATTGTGGCTAGTGCTGCATTTTCTAACTACATCAGAATGATGAAGGGTTAAGGTAAAGCTGGGTATACATGTACAGGTGCATATTGAGCCCAAATTTGGCATTTTCACTGGTGCTTTACCTACGCTTTAAAGACCATGGTTAGATTAATCTACACTTCTACGGGACATCAATTTTATTTGGGTACTGCGTCGCACGACCGCAATTGTCAGCTAAAGTAACGCAGTGCCGTATCGCAAATAAATGGCCTGGTGGGGGGATGTGGACCTTCCGGGGCTGAAGTGGTTAAAGTGCATTTTCACTTTGCAGCTAAATTAAGAAAACACTACTTTGTTACATGTTACCCATTCTTATTGCATACCTCTTTTAAATTAGATTTTAAAAATGCTGCTAACCTTTTTTCACTTGCAAAAAAATAAAATCCTATAAAAAAAATTTTTCCTCTGAGGAGGTGGCTGGGGGTTGTTTGCCATGATTGACCATGTCTGTACTGTGTTGGCAGCTCTTATCCATTGTATAGCTTTTAAAACAGTGGCTAAAGGGTTGAGAGCTTGGTTGGCGTGTATGTTAATGTGATTTAAAATAAAATTCCTGTCCCTTTACTGCAAGCTATTCTAAACAATACAAGCTGCCTTTAAAGCCTGATACACGCTATCATTATTATTTTTTTTTTTTTACTTGTTCAACCCAGCGAGCTGAGCAAAAAAAAAGCTGAAGAGCTCAGGAGGAGATCCTGTACTAACAATCCGATGTTGGTACTGCGATCTCCCCTGGTAAACTATTGTGTTATGACGGGGAAACGCAGATCAGCAAATTCCCAATAGCCTCAAAGAAGTAGTGTATATGACTGCCGGTTCACACAGGGGCGACCTGTCAGGCGACCTAGCCGCCTGACAAGTCTCCTCCCGTTCTGTACAATGGAACCACTCTAATAGGAGCGACGCAAGTCGCTCCGACTTAGAAAAAGGTTCCTGTACTACTTTGGGGGCGACTTGAGGCGACTTGCATAGACTTCTATACAGAAGTCATTTTGGAAGTCGTGTGCAGGTCGCCTCTGTGAGGCGACCTGCAAGTCGTGCCGCCCCTGTGTGAACCAGGGCTGAGTGTTCAAAGGCTGCATTTGGCCTTTTTGCAGGACATAACATGTCCTACTGAGGTGGGTTTGAACTGAAGAAGGCCAAAATCTTTTTGGCAAATGTAGCTTTCTCAATTTGGGAGCATGAATTAACCACTTCCAGGAGATGGAGAGAGAGAGAGATCTCTATTTTTTTTTTTTTTTTTATTTAATCTCTCTATATATAGAGGTAATTATGTTATCTTTTGCTTTTAAGGCCGGGTTCGCATAGCAGGAGAATGTGATTGCCTCCCTATGGAGCCGGTTCACATATCTCCGTTGCGGCTGCGGAGTGCACTGCACAAACACTGAGCGTCTTTGGCTCCGTTTCAGGGCCGAATTCAGGCATAGATTTGGCCCTGATGTTTCCCTGAAACTGGGAACAGGGCTGGACAGCGCTCCTGTGCGATCCGCAGCCGGTTCCAGTGTGAACCCAGCTTGAAGGTAAAGAGATTTGGGGGTCTCTAATTTTTGACACAAAAGGAGCAGTGTAAAAATAAAAAGTAAAATAGGAAAGCAAAAATATTTGAAGCACCCCATCCCTCCGTTTATGCGTGCAGAAGCAAACGCATACGTAAGTCATACACACATGTAAACTGTATTCACACCACACATGAGGTATCACTGAGAACGTTGGAGCAATACTTTTAGCGCTAGACCTCTTTAACTCGAAAGAATTAACCTGTAAAGGCTTTTAAAGCGTCTTCTATGAAGATCTTTAAGTACTGTAGTTTGTCGTCATTCCATACAATTGTAAAGTGTGACATGTTTGGTATCTATTTACTCGGTGTAACATCTTTTACATTTTACAAAAAAATTGGTGAGTATATAATATACATAAGTGTGTGTGTATAATGAAGAAGATAAATGTTTATATCTATATATATATCTATATATATCTATATCTATATATAGATATATATCTATATATAGATCTATATATAGATAGATCTATATATAGATATATATATAGATCTATATATATATATATATATATATATATATATATATATATATATATATATATATATATATATATATATATATATATATATATATATATATATATATATATAATTTTTTTTTTTTTTTCATGAAAATGTATTCCCCCAAATTTTTATTTTGTAAAACTGCTGCGCAAATAACACAAAAAAAATTGCAATTATGTTTGGGGGTTAGGAGTTATTTTCTAGCAAAATACTGATTGAAAGTTGTAAACAAAGTGCCAGAAAAAGCCTGGTCTTCAAGTGGTTAAACCAGAGCTGCACTCGAATGGAAACCGCTTTAACAAGTACACCCATCGACACGAGACCCATATCTCCTTGCGTTAGTAATCTGCTGGAACACAGATTGCTGAGACACGTGAATTTGCACATCAGGTGGTATTGACTTTACTCTTGAGTTACCTTGCGGTCTTTTGCATGTAGGAGGGAGGAAATTTCTGGGTTTTTTTGTGCAATAGGCTGCATGTTGTTTGTGCTAATAAAGATAAAAAAATCACCAAGAACTTCACAATATGCAAGTAAATATGGCAAGGGCAAATATAGAACTTGCCACATCAGCCAATGTTTGTGTGTTTGTGTTAAATACAGCGCTCTCCCCTTTGCTAAGGCGTGTCGACAGAGTTCTCCTGACAGTTCATTTAAGATGAATGCTAGTACCCATTACAAAGTGCATCTTCAGTTTATTCTTTAGTTTACTTTCAGGAAAAAATAGGGTGCCAAATCTCAGGAGGTATATGCCACCTCCTGGATTGCTGCCTTTTACTATTTACACTCTCATTGAGTGCCATGAGTATAGCTTTTGCTTAACTCTTCAATGGGGGATTTGCAACAGCAGCTGGCTCTCATCCTGTCCAATCAGAATGTTTTATATTATGTCAATGTAGAAGGGGGAAGAAAGGAGGCAGACAGTGCAGCTTTTGTGTAGGAGCAGCATATTTTCATTATGTAGTGGTTCTGACTCTGTTTCTGTTTTGCAGATTTATCACCCTTCCTGTTATGAAGATTATAAAAATGTAAGTATTCAGTGATGTCTGAAATCCTTAGATTGTAAGCAAGATCAGAAGCAAGGCACACCTAACCCACTTTTCTTCAATTGTTTAACTGTAGTGTCTCCCTTTTTTATATTTTAAAGTGCTACGCAGATTGTTGTTGCTCTGTATGTCCTATTATATTTGCATTCCAGTTAGTGCTGAGTAGAACTCTTTTCTGTTGACCCTCTAAAAAAAAATGCAGAAGGCAATACATGGGCTCCCTGTGTGTTCAGTGATCACATGATAGGAGCCCTTAGATGCGCTCCCTATCACTGTGTGACCAGGAGCCGTTGGTGGCAACACGGTCACAGTGATGAGGGTGTATGTTCGTGTGCACCTGAGGAGATAAGATACGAACTGTATATTAAATAGTCTACATTCGTGCTGTAACATATAGGCATACAGTTGGTTTTAGCGTTAACAGAGTAAGAAAAGTAATTTTTGTGAGCTATAAAACCGGAGGCTTTAATGCAGAACTTCACCTAAAAGTTCTGATTTTCCTCTCCCCGCCGTCGGCTGTTGTCACTCAGCCAGTTCAGGCTCTGGAAAGATCCCGACTTCACAGTTGGAATCCACCTACAGTGGAACCTCGGATTACGAGCATAATCCGTTCCATGAGTATGCTCGTAATCTAATGTACTCTCATATCAAAGCGAGTTTTCCCATTGAAGTCAATGGAAATGAAAATAATTTTGTTCCGCATTGACTTCAGTTGGATGCAATACCGCATGCGGCCAGAGGCGGGGGGCGCCGGAGAGCCTCGGCAACGGCCGAAAAGGCCCAAGGGACACTCAAACCTCGGAAATACTCCCTTCACGAGCCTTTCTGAGGTCAGCTGAACTGTCCTCGGGCCTTTCCGCGCATTTCCGAACGGCACCGATCGGCGACTTTCGGCTTGGCTCCGGCGCCACCCACCTCAGGCCAAAAGTGGTACTGCACACCGCTTTTGGCCTGAATCCTGCTCGTTTTGTGAGACACTCGCAAACAGATACTAATTTTAGAAATACAGTGCTCGGTTTGCGAAACGCTTGTTAACTGCGTTACTCGCAAACCGAGGTTCCACTGTACATGGACCGGCAGCCTCCTGCTCCTTGCACTGCCCAGCAACCCAGTGAGCACTGGAGGGGTAAAGTAGAGAGCCAGTGACTGACAGCCATCTATCCCTGCTCAGATCTGAGGGCAAAACTGACTGATCAGTGCTCTTTGATTGCTTAGTTCTCCATGCAGAGCAGGCAGGGCACAGGTGTAAAGCGGGGCATCCACCTAGGCGAGTAACCCCCCCCAGGTGTAATTACCCCAAAATGGAGTTGTGCGTTTGTGCATTTGGGCGATTTATAATTTTGTAGTCTCTCATTCAATTTCCTACTTCCACCAGAAATATTGGTGATTCTGCCATTCTCTCTTCTTTCTTATTCAGTCACCACACCAAGCACAGAAGCAGATCTGTGATGGCATTGACAATTTTTACATCTGTTTAGAGATGTGTTGAAGCATATTGTGTTTTGTATCACTCTGGGGTCTGCTATAGCAGCCGCTGTGACCAGAAGCGAATCTGGCAGGCTGGTTATACCCAAGTTGATCAATCGACTTGGTACATTCAGCCTGCCCATTAATGGTTCGAATCTTGGCTGGTTCCAGCTGAACAGGCCAAGATTTGAACAGTGTATGGACTGGCTTAAGGTTCCATTAAAAACTAGGGCTGGGAGATTTTCTTAAAAAAAAAAAAAATCTTCGATTCACGATTCAAATCGAGGTGTTTTTTTTTTTTTTTTTTTTTCCTCCTTTTTTTTTCCTTTCTTTGGAAACCACGCCGGTCCTGAGGCGCTGCGGGCATGAGCTTTTGGGCGAGGCTGCGGCTTCGGCCTAGTCCGCGGCGTCCGGGTCTCGCGGACTAGGCCGAAGCCGCGGCCTCACCTAAAAACGCCTTGCCTGCAGCTCTTCAGGCCCGGCCCGGTCCGGAGGCACTGCGGGCATGAGTTTTTAGGCGAGGCCGTGCGCGGCTTCGGCCTAGTCCGCGGTGTCCGGCCGTAGCTGCTGACTAGGCCGAAGCCGTGGCCTCGCCTAAAAAATCATGTCCGCAGCGCCTCGGGACCGGCGCGGTGAAAAAAAAAAATCTAAAAACATCGATTTTCTTAAATTTTGAATCGATTTGACCTCTCAACTCGATTCAAGATTTAAATCTATTTATTTCCCAGCCCTAATTCAAACACTTTTACCACTGCAAAGTTGTGCCGCTTTTTGTAGTGCAACTTTGGATGGGTGCGATTTGGATACGACTTTGGCTTTGTTCCAGCCGGGAGCATTCCTCCATCCGCCTCACTTGTGTGGGTTGAGGAATCTGTTTGCTTTTCTTTTCAACCAGCCCACTGGCTGATTGAAGTGTCCTCTATGGGCAGCTTTATACTGAAGCTGTTCAAAGGCAGTACACTAATGTGGAAATATTCCCCTCTGTGTATGATTCCATGAAATGCACACTCTGTCTATACAAAACTGCTCTGCAATCACATGACTGCCATACAAAACAGCAAAGGTACAAGAGGTTTGTTAAAATTCCATGTGATTATAGTAAACCAATGCGCTTGTATTGTGTGTTTTTACATGTGCTTTAAATACTGCAGCTGTATGACATTCATTTTCTGTTTTGTATTTTGTTTTTTTTCTCGCAGACTTCTTCCTTTTTGGACTCCACACCATCCCCGAGTAAAGCACTCCTGGAAAATCCACTGAGTGCTATGCTAAGTTTGGTTAAGGAGGAAGAGCCCGACACTACTGACATTGCACTTAAAGTGAAGGAAGAGCCTACAGAGGACAGACCCTGTAGTAAGGGTGAAATCATACCTCTGTTGACGGAGATCAAAGTGGAACCCACCGATCCAGAGAAGAAGCTGCTGCCATAAGACTTTTTTTCTGTTGTAGTTTAGAAATTTCTACTAAATGTGAACTGGGGGCGGGGCCTCTGGTTCTTTTGTTACTGAATACATTTTTGTATTTGTATTTCCATATGCCGACACACAGTTTAATGTGTAATTTTTGAGGGATGTGCACCAAGCAGAATGACTTTGTACAATAAAAGCTGTTGTATAAAAAAAAGTTTCCACATGGCTGTAAATTATAAATAAAAATATTTTTGCTATACCTGGAGTGTGAGGTTTCTGCACACCATACAGAGGTTTTGAGAATAAAGTGCTTTGCTTTCTGTGGTTGACGTATGTATCTTTCTGGAAACGTTTTTTGAGTTTGACAACAAAGCTGATTCTGCCATTTTGGTTTTCCTATATTACATGTTGGACTAATAACTGGTTGGTTTAAAGTTTTTTTTCTTTTTAATACAGTTCATAAACTCACTAATAAGATCCAGGTAAATTACTAAAAAATGGAAGTGATTGTGCCCAGGACAAAGCACATCAATACTCGGAGGATACCTTTTAAGTTGAACACACCTGTACATATATATATTTCAAAAAAGCTTCTACTTTCAAGGATCTGGATGAGTGACTGAATTTTTTTTCCCCCATTTTTTTTTTTCCAGTGTTCTGCTTTAAAGTGCATTAGATGCAAAGTATAAAACTGTGTTAAGGTTAATAAATAATAAAACATTGAACCAAACTATGCTTGTATTGGTTATTTTTTTTTTTTTTTTTTTTTTTCAGTGTTTGGTGGTTGGAGTTGCTGTTGTGAGGAACTGTAATTTTTAACCCCTGGGCACCAGCTCCTGTTGTCCCTTTTGGGGTGCTTTTGCACAGGAAGAACCGCCTGCTCAGTGGGGGGAGGGGAGAGAGATATGGCCTCTGATCCCCCGCTGAGCAGGTGGATGGGAGGTCCATCTACACTCCCCTTATGCAGAGCGGACACGGACCTAGCCGCTTTGCAGTATAGGTGGTCAGATGTAAACGACCGCCCTGTCCATTTACACCCAATCTGCTAGACAGCTGGGGATAGGATCGGCTGTTGGCAGGTGTAAAACTGACACGTCTTTTTACATCTGCTGCTATATAGAGGACAATGGATGGTCTGATCAGGTCCACCTAAAAAAAAAAAAAAAAAAGTGACAGGCTGACCCCATCGGTTTGCTGGAAGATGGGCAGAGTTCCTGATCATGGGACTGCTGATATTTTGCTTCTCTTCAGCTGCCTCATGTTTGGGAGTTCTGCCCACCAATTCCAATTGTAAACAGTAGACTGGGAAGCTGTTGATTTACCTTATGCAGACATGGACACAGCCATCTGATCTGGCTGGACTGAGAGGTACGGACCCCTTTGTTTTTGCTGGGTGTAAACTGACACAGGCCCCCCCCCCCCCCCTTTTTTTCTTTTCCTTTTTTTTTTTTTTTTTTCCATTCAATAGGGGAGAATGAAGGCAATGATCGGGTTTTCCTGAGAAAATGGGCAAAGAAATCCTGTACTCTTCTTCCTGCTTACACCAACTCTTAAAGTGGAAGTTAACCCTTGTATCATTTTCAGCCTAGGAAGCTGCCATCTTGTCCTCTTTGTTCATCAACTTGATGCTGTATATGTGATCAGTTATGACGCCAGCCATTGGATGGTTTGACTGTTTGGTTAAGAACACATCCAATGTGAGTTACCTTCCCAGCATGTGTCTGAAATGTAAATGTTTATGAATCTGTTTTATCTATGGGTTTACTTATCCTTTTAGGTAGGGATGGTCCCGATGTTCGAGCTGAACGCAAGTTCGACTCGAACATCGGGTGTTGGCCTGTTCGCCGAATAGCGAACAATTTGGGGTGTTAGCGGAAAATTCGAAAGCTGCGGAACACCCTTTTAAAAGTCTATGGGAGAAATCAAAAGTGCCAATTTTAAAGGCTTATATGCATGGCATTGTCATAAAAAGTGTTTGGGGACCTGGGTCCTGCCCCAGGGGACCTGTATCAATGCAAAAAAGTTTTAAAAATGGCTGTTTTTTTGGGAGCAGCGATTTTAATAATGCTTAAAGTGAAACAATAAAAGTGTAATATGCCTTTTAAATTTCGTACCTGGCGGGTGTCTATAGTATGCCTGTAAAGGGGCACATGTTTCCTGTGTTTACAACAGTCCGAGAGCAAAATGACACTTCTAAAGGGAAAAAGTCATTTAAAAGTACTTGTGGCTGTAATGAATTTTCGGTCCCGGCAATACACATAAAAGTTAATTGATTAAAAACTGCATGGGATTCCCCCACAGAGGGACCCTGAACCAAAATTTTAAAAAAAATGCATGGGGCTCCCCCCAAATTCCATACCAGGCCCTTCAGGTCTGGGATGGATATTAAGGGGAACCCCACGAAAAAATTTTTTAAAAGGCGTGGGGGTCCCCCTTAAAATCCATTCCAGACCCTTCAGGTCTGGTATGGATTTTAAGGGGAACGCCGCGCCAAATTTTTAAAAAAAAATGGCGTGGGGTTCCCGCAAAAACCCATACCAGACCCTTATCCGAGCATGCAACCTGGCAGGCCGCAGGAAAAGAGGTGGGGACCAGAGTGCGCCCCCCCGAAACGTACCAGGCCATATGCCCTCAACATTGGGAGGGTGCTTTGGGGTAGCCCCCCCAAAGCACCTTGTCCCCATGTTGATGGGGAGAAGGGCCTCATCCCCACAACCCTTGCCCGGTAGTTGTGTCTGCGGGCAGGGGGCTTAGCGGGATCTGAAAGCCCCTTTTAACAAGGGGACCCCCAGATCCTGCCCTCCCTCTTGTGAAATGGTAACGGGGTTCAAATGTACCCCTACCATTTCACAAACAAAGTGTGAAAATGGTAAAAAAAAAATACACGCCTTGGGACAAGTCCTTTATTAAAAAAATAAAACTGTCCCACGGAGTCTTCTTCTCGCCCTCCGATGGACCGAAAAAGAAAAAAAAAAAGCCGCACCCCGCCGCCCTTTTTTCATTCTTTTTCGGCCTGTCGGAGTGCAAGAAGAAGAAGACTCCGTGGGACAGTTTTATTTATTTTTTTAATAAACGACTTGTCCCAAGGCGTGTATTTATTTATTTTTTTTTAACCATTTTCACACATTTTTTGTGAAATAGTAGGGGTATGTTTGTACCCCTTTACCATTTCACACGGGGGGGGGTGGGATCTGGGGGTTACCTTGTTAAGGGGGCTTCCAGTTTCCAATAAGACCCCCACAACCACTGGGAAAGGGTTGTGGGGATGAGGCCCTTCTCCCCAGCAACATGGGGACAAGGTGCTTTGGGGGGGGGGGTTACCCCAAAGCACCCTCCCAATGTTGAGGGCATGTGGCCTGGTACGGTTCAGGAGGGGAGGGTACTCTCTCGTCGTCCCCCCCCCCTTTCCCTGCGGCCTGCCAGGTTGCATGCTCGGATAAGGGTCTGATATGGATTTTGAGGGGGACCCCCATGCCATTTTTTTTTTTTTTTTTTTTAATTTTGGCGCGGGGTTCCCCTTAATATCCATACCAGACCTGAAGGGCCTGGTATGGAATTTGGGGGACCCCCACACATTTTTTTTTTTTTTTAATTTTGGTTTGGGGTTCCCCTGTGGGGGAATCCCATGCTCGTTTTATCAATGAACTTTTATGTGTATTGCTGGGATCGACAATTCATTATAGCCGTGAGTACTTTTAAATGACTTTTTCTCTTATCGTCTTCCAGGACAGCCTCTGAGATATAGGGCTTCTCCCTCCAGGACAGGAAACACATTCACCCAAATGGTTAAAAGTAGGTCCTCCAGGCCTTCCCCTTCAGTTTTTTGTTTCCTGCCAGACGGGAAGGAAGCATAGGAGGAACCTGGGGAGCTCTATGTCCCAGGACCGTCCTGGATGAGCCTCTGGTTACCTTCTCCTCTGCCCAAAGTGCCCCTCTGTCTAAAGAACATTGAAGAGAGGGCTGCTAGCACACTGCTGCCTAAAGACTCAGACCCCTGAAGAGTGGCAGGGTTCCTACCTCTATTTCGTCGCACACATCTTACCCTCTGTCTCTGTGTGGGCCTGCTGCAAGATCGTTTGTCACGTCCATCGCAGGCATTTCTGAGTATACGAGCGTGCGTGCGTCGGAGGGATGTCTGCGTTCTAACGAACGGAAGTGACGGCTTCCGATGGAACCGCATAATCAGGGGGCGCCATGAGACGAAGATTCCGGTCCCCAGGCACAGCCTCTGGCTTGTTGGGCGTCCGGAGCCTGTGTGGATCCAGCAGAGGCTGTGACAACACTGAGGAGCCATGGAGAGCACTGCAGCAGTTCAGGCGGTCGACTCCGGTTCTTCTGGCACCGGCACCTCTCAAGCGTGGTGAGAGTAGACCATAGCTTACTCTGGGAGGGGGTTAGGGTCCTTGTGGCCAGAGTCCTTCCCTGAGTGGGGAACTACAGGTGAAGGGCTGGGCACTTCTCTCCTTCCCCCTGAGCACAGTGGTGGTGGGGTTTGGGACAGGCTCTCATGGGATGTTTTCTGTCTTCTTTTTGTTGTTTTCAGGGTAAAACACAAGACAGGTCCCAGATGCAGCCTCCCAGGAGAAAGTGTGCAGTTTGTGGGACAAACTTAGGCTCCAATTGGGAGAAACCTCTTTGTCCAGAATGTGTCAGCAGTTTAACTAAGGATGATTCTATGACGGAGTGTCATAAAATGCTTACGTCTGTGAAAGACGAAATTGCATCCACTTTCAAATCATTTAGAGGCATGATGAATAGGATGCAGGGTCCCTCGGTGCCTTTTTCTAGAACTGCAAGTTTACCCTCCCTATCCAAACCTAGTCAGGAAACTGAAGATAGGGAGAGGGAACCCAGATCGCTTGCCTCTTCTCAAGCGGACTCAGGATCTGATTCTGAAGAAGAGGAAGATTTCTCCAGAGGGTCCAGGTACAGATTGACTCTGCATGATGTGGGTGGGCAATCTATGACACCTTAGAGATTAGAGAGGAGTCGGTACAACTTTCTAAGCATGACCTTATGTATCAGGGGGTCTCTGCACAGAAAGCCAGAGTTTTTCCCGTGCACAAATCTCTAGTGGAAGCGATCTTGCTGGAGTGGGAGCACCCTGAGAGAAGACCATTCTTCTCAGGCAGTCTGAAGCGTAGATTTCCTTTTGAAAAGGACATGGCCCATCCTTGGAACAAGGTTCCTAAACTGGATGCGCTGCTGACGAAGGTTCCAAAAAGACGGATTTGGCCTTCGATGACCTGGGATCCCTTAAGGACCCTATTGACAAAAGGGGTGATATGCTGCTAAAAAGGGCTTGGGATGCCTCCTCTATTGGGCTAAAACCAGCCCTTGCAGCTACCTGTGTTGCTAGAAATTTAGAGTGCTGGTTAACCCAGTTGCAGTCTCACATTTCTGCAGGAACGCCCCGACAACAGCTGCTAAAATCTTTTCCTTTATTTAAAGCGGTTGGGTCCTTAGCTGATGCTACTGCAGAATCCGTAAAGCTAGCAGCCAGGTCTGCAGCTTTGGTGAATGCAGCAAGAAGGGCCGTATGGTTGAAAGCTTGGTCGGGGGATGCAGCATCAAAGCTCAAGCTTTGTGGATTGCCTTTCTCAGGCAATCATCTCTTTGGACCCGGGCTTCAGGAGGCCTTAGAAGTACCCAGGATAAGAAAAAGGCTTTTCCAGAGAAAAAGAAGAGACCCGAGAGTAGACGTCTTTTTCGAGCTTTCAGGCAACAGACCTAACAGGAGAGAGAGGGTCGTCCTAAAAAACACCAGACAGGTCACAAGGGACATGGCAGAGGAGGAATATTGTTCAAACCACCACAAAATCCCAATGACTCCTGTGTTTCGGTCGGAGGAAGGTTGGGGGACTTCCTCCCGCAGTGGTCCAACGTAACTTCAAGCCCGTTTATATTAAACATAGTAGAAAACAGCTACAAGTTGGAGTTCGATGCCCTTCCTCCTCCTACCTTTTTAGTAACCCAGTTACTCAGAGACCGGCAGAAAGCAGAAGCTCTGAGTTTGCTATTGGGAGAGTTGTTGGATCAACAGGTCATCAGCCCAGTACCTCAGGAGGAACACGGACAGGGGGTATATTCCCATGTGTTCGTAGTCCGGAAGCCGTCAGTCAAGTTCAGGTTGATTCTAAATCTTCGGCCCCTGAACAAGTTTATCAGGTACAAGCGTTTCAGAATGGAGTCTATCTTCACAATAACAAGTCTCCCGTTTCCCGATTGCTATATGGTGACGATCGACCTCAGGGACGCATATTTACATGTGTTAATACATCAGGAATTCCAGAAATTCCTCAGACTGGCAGTCAAGGTGAATTCGGAAGTTTTCCACTTCCAATTCAGGGCACTTCCGTTTGGACTGGCTTCCTCTCCGAGAATCTTCACAAAGGTCCTGGCAGAGGCCCTAGCCCCACTGCGTGTCAGGGCCATTACAGTGATCCCCTATCTGGACGATCTTCTGTTTGTCGCCCAGTTACCCGCAGCTAGAAGAAAACCTGCAGGAGGCGCAATGGTTCCTGCGTTCTCTTGGTTGGTTGATAAATCAGGACAAGTCTCAATTGATCCCAACCCAGGAAGTTCTATACCTGGGATACAGAATTTTTTCAGTAGAGAGGAAGTTCTTCCTCCCATTAGAAAAGATAGAGAAGGTAGGTCTAGCGGCAGCACAGCTTCAGACCAATCAGGAAGCCCAGGTCAGAGATGTCATGAGAGTGATAGGCTTAATGACATCCTGTTTCCCAGCAGTCCCTTGGGCAAGGATCCACCAGCACCAGTTACAGGCTCTCCTTCTGCAGTGCTGGGATGGCAGCCAGCAGGGTTTGGATCAACCAATGCCTATTTCCACCAGGGTCAAAAGGACACTGTGGTGGTGGCGAACCAATCACAAGCTGAACAGAGGTTTGTTGTGGTCCAGACCAGAAGCTCTGGTGGTAACAACAGACGCCAGCTCTTTCGGTTGGGGCGCACACCTGGAAAGGGATCTGGCTCAAGGATCCTGGTCTCAGGTGGAAGCCAGACGGACCTCAAATCAGAGGGAGCTACTGGCAGTCCAAAGGGCGATAGAAGCCTTCCAGCAAAGGATAAAGGGATGGCATCTTCAAATAAGGTCAGACAGTGCGGCCACAGTCGCATACATAAACAAGCAGGGAGGGACCAGGAGCCCTGCACTGCAGTTGATAGCAGGCGAAATTTTCGCTTGGGCCGAAGCAAACTTGGCTTCTCTCTCAGCAGTACACTTAAAGGGGACTCAGAACTTTCTGGCGGACTTTCTCAGTCGTCAGCGAGTGAAGCAGGACGAATGGTCACTCAACCAGGTGTTCGAGCAGGTTGTGAAGGCCTGGGGCATACCAGAAGTGGATCTGTTTGCCTCAAAAGACAACAAGAAAGTTGCTCAGTTCTTTTCCCTGCACTCGCTGGATCAAGCCAGGGGGATGGATGCCTTGGCACTTCCACCTTTGCTATGCCTTCCCCCCAGTGAGGCTAATTGCGGCGGTCCTTTAAAAATTTCTGACTCAGGAAACGTATCTTATTTTGATAGCCCCGTTTTGGCCAAGGAGGGCCTGGTTTGCAGTCTTAAAGAGATTCGCCATATATCCTCCAATTTCTATTCCTATGAGGGAGGATCTGATCACACAGGGTTCTATCTGTCATCCTCAGATAGAGATCCTCAAGCTTACAGCGTGGTATCTGAGGAACAGCTGTTAAGGGCTCAAGGGTTTTCAGAACGAGTCATTAAGTCCCACTTACAATATCGTAAACCAGTGACCAGGGCCATCAACGCTAAGGTCTGGAAGAGGTTCAATTCCTGGTTAGCGGAACAGGGGCAGGAAGAACAAGAAATCCCAGCAGTGTTGGACTTTTTCCAGGCAGGAGTGGAATTAGGTCCCTCTATCAGTACCCTGAAGGTACAGGCAGCCGCCTTGAGCGTTTTTCTCCAGGTCTCCCTGCAGCAAGGTCGTTTTGTAAAAAGTTTCTTTAAAGCCCTCTCCAAGTCCAGGCCAGTGAAGGTCAGAGCCTGTCCCTCCTGGGATTTATCCTTGGTACTCAATGCCCTTACTAAGTATCCCTGGAAAAATCTAATGTTAAGTGGGTGGCTCTAAAGACAGCTTTTCTGATTGCAATCACCTCAGCCAGAAGAGTGAGTGAGTTGCAGGCGCTCTCAATTAGAGAACCATTTTTGTTAATTTTGGAGGATAGGGTTGTGCTTAAAACAGATCCTAGTTTCCTCCCCAAAGCGTCTTCTACTTTTCATAGAACTCAGGACATTATCCTGCCATTTTACTCCTCCTCAGAAGCTGATGAGGAAGGAGAATTCAGTTTAGTTGATGTCAGGCGTAGCCTTTTGGTTTATTTAGATATCAGCCAAGAATTCAGGAAGACAGAATCTTTGTTTTGTAAATTTTGAAGGGTCACGCAAAGGGTTTAAAGCATCAAAATTTACCATCGCTAGATGGATAAGGATGACAGTTCTAGAGGCATACAGGTTGGCAGGCACATTCAACTAGGGCAGTTTCAGCATCGTGGGCAGAGAAAGCAGGTGCCACTCCGGAGGAGATCTGCAGAGCAGCGACGTGGTCAAGCTACTCCACTTTCGCAAAGCATTACTGCTTGGACCTGGTGGTTGTTAAAGAACAGGCATTTGAACGAAAGGTCCTCCAGGCAGTGGTCCCGCCCTAACAGAGTAAGTTTCTTGCTTATCATCTCAGAGGCTGTCCTGGAAGACGATAAGATAAAACCGGAGTTAGACGTACCGGTAACTCTTTTTCTAGGAGTCTTCCAGGACAGCCTGGTTTCCCACCCAGAGTTTTGTAGCTGGTGCAAAGGGGATATACTAATGCTATGCCAGTGTGTTATGTCTTTCAGAGCCTTCCAGCGGTTCTTGTGGAAACTAAAGGGGAAGGCCTGGAGGACCTCCTTTTAACCATTTGGGTGAATGTGTTTCCTGTCCCGGAGGGAGGAGCCCTATATCTCAGAGGCTGTCCTGGAAGACTCCTAGAAAAAGAGTTACTGGTAAGTCTAACTGGTTTTTTCCTTTAGAAATGTAATTTTGCTCTCTGACTGTTGTAAACACGGGAAACATGCGCCACTTTACAGGCATACTATAGAGACCCCCCAGGTACAAAATTTAAAGGAATATTACACTTTTATTGTTTCACTTTAAGCATTATTAAAATCACTGCTCCCGAAAAAACGTCCCTTTTTAAAACTTTTTTTTGCATTGATAAATGTCCCCTGGGGCAGGACCCAGGTCCCCAAACACTTTTTAGAACAATACCATGCATATTACTCTTTAAAATTAGCACTTTTGATTTTTCATGTTAGTGTCCCATAGACTTTTAGTGTCCCATAGACTTTTTTGCCCGTTTGCATGTTCTGGATGCGAACCGAACCAGGGGGTGTTCGGCCCATCCCTACTTTTAGGAATGAGCAATTGCATAACTGCTGATCACTCAGTTCTTGGTCTGCTCTGAGCAGAGACTGTTGGGCCCCTTTTCACACAAGCGGACCGATCGGGTCTGCTTGTCAGTTTTTCAGATGGACCCAATTGGACCACATTGTCCTTATATGTCTGTTTACACGCACCTACCTCTGATCCAATCCACTAAAAACAGACATGGAACTGTTACCCTTCTGTCTATCGCAGGGGTAGGCAAGCTGGGGCCCTCCAGCTGCAAGGCTGGCAGTTACAATTACTCCCAGAGGCATGATAGGACTTGTAGTTCTGCAACAGCTGGAGGGCCCCAGGTTGCCTACCCCTGGTCTATCGGATCAGGTCTAAATGGACAGGTAGCCTGTTTACATTAGAACGCCCATAGAGGGCTCTGTCCGCTCTACGTAAGCGGAGACAACGACCAGCCAATTGTGCCTGCTCAGCACGGGTCAGCTTTGTGGAAGGGGCCTTGGTCACAACAATGAATGCACCTCTGTGAAACCCACAAGTTGACTGCTCCTAAAAAGCTTTGGCTTTTTTTTTTTTTAATCCAGAACACAGTTCTGAGATTAATTGGTTTTGTCCCTGTTCAGCAAAGCATGTGCATCCCTGAAGAAAAGGACAAGGATTTTCTCCAATATTTACTGTGTTGGTGTCATTCGCCTTAAAAATGGGTGGCTGTAAAATGGGTCCCCGACATTGAGGTCAGGGGATATAACAATAGCCTCCGGGCATTGGTGTTGGTGTCAGCAATAATAACCCCCTATTGCTGTCAGTGGATGCGGTAATAACCCCTAGCATTGGTGTTGGGCTTAGTGTTCCTAAATCCAGGACCCTGCATTCACTATATCTGGTTTCCCACAGAAATGAAATTATCTTAGTAAATACTGCTACATACTGCTGATGAGAAAAGATCTTTAGCAGTCTTGTGACTTCTATGAGTGTCTAGTTAAACCTTGTAGGGGGGCGTTTTAATTCTCCTCTGACTGTCCTATGAGGCTGCAGGGCCCCTTACCATCTGCTGATTGGCCCTGTGCTGATCACATGCACCCTCCCCCAAAAAACAACTTTCTAGCAATACACACCAAACTGAGCATGTGCTGAGTGCCCCCAAGGCTCTGTATGATCAGGAGATGGAATGGGGACAGTGGAAGAAGGGAAGGATCAGAGAAGACAGGATAAAACAGCCTTTTTTTTTTTTTTACACAATGTGGCAAATTAACCCCTTGGGTCCCACAGTGAGTATAACGAGCATGCTTTACTGCATATACAGACTGATTTTACTGTTTTAGGTTTAGTAACACTTTAAAATGAACTGTTAACAAATGTAGAGGCAATAATAAGCACCACAATCTGTATCAAGGGATTTAGTGATAAGGTGACTCCAGCATTGGTATCAGTGGATGTAATGATAACCACCACCATTGGGATTAGAGGATGCAATAATAATTCCCAGTGCTGGTGTCAGTGGATAAAAATAATAACCTTCAACTTTGGTGTCAGTAGCAACAATTACTTCTTTTTGGTGTTGGTGGATGCAATAATAATTTTCACCAATGGTCCCACTGGCTGTAATAATAACCCCTCTCCCAACAAAACCGTCTTAATACACCATTGCTCTTGGATGGAGATTGCGCCATCTGACACTACTGGCTTACTTTGACTTCCAGGTGCTAGTCACACTGACAAATGCCAAGTGTAGTGGCAGGCAATCAGCATAAAAAAAAAAGGTGGGTGGAGGCACCCAGCAAAAGATGCGGGATACATTTAAATACTTTAGGTTCCAGATAGGAACAGATCCAGCATAGCCACCAACAATATGTGCAGTGTGTGAGTGCACAGTGGGCCCCATCCCCCTTGGGGGCCCATGCCACTGCCTGGGAGCTTTTGGAAATTGGAATTCCAGATTTTTTTAGGTGGAGTGAAGGAGGGGCAGCTGAAATAACTGTCTCCTCTCTCATCCTCTGCATTGTCATGGTGTGCAGGGGGCTTAAAGCGGAAGTAAACCCATTCATAAAACTGTTTCATTTCCGGCATGTGCCGGAAATGTAACACTCCCATTGGTTATGCTCTCAACCAAACTGTCAAGCCATCCAATGGCTGGTGTCATAACTGATCATATGTGAAGCATCATGGCAGTTGTTGATTAAACAAAGGCAAAGATGGCAGCTTCCTTGACTGAAAACGATAGGAGGGTTTACTTACACTTTAAGTATCCTCATGGTGTGGCGATTGCACAAACCCTGCCACAATGGGATTTTCCAGCATGTGCATTGACATCTGGAGATGTAAACTCTTTTTTTGCACCTTTGAACGCTGCTCTGGAACAGAGTTTCTCAACCTTTTTTCAGTTATGACTGCAAAATCTCGAGACACCCCAATCTAAAATGTAAAAACACAAAAAAATATTCATCCTCTGGACCTGCGACAATGCACACAACTGCCTTGAAAAAATTACCATTCACAATAGAACCCCCCCCCTTCTCACATCAGAGGGGGAGTAAATTAACATTCCCATCATTTGAGAAGTCCCTCCAGAAAATCAGAGATCCCTTCTTCACATTAGAGGTCCCTCCACCACACCAAAGCCCCCCTTCACACTGGAGTCCCCTCTTCACATCAGAGGCCCCATTCAAATCAGAGCTCCCTCCACCACACCAGTGCCCCCTTCACACTAGAGTCCCTTTACCACATCAGAGGTCCCATTCAAGTCAGAGTCCCCCCTATCGCATAAGGGGTCAGGTTTATATCAAAGTCAACCCATCACATTACAGCCCCCCTTCACCATAGAGTCCTCTCTTCATATGAGAGGCCCCCATCACGTCAGAGGTCCATCCATCATTTCAGAGGTTCCCCCACCACATCAACGTCCCCTCTTTACATCAGAGGTCCCTCCATCATATAAGAGTCCCCCCCATCACATCAGGGCCCCCCTATATATGAAATCCCCCCCACCGCATCATAGGTCCCCCACCATATCAGAGCCCTCTTTCACATTAGACTCCCCTTTTTACATCAAAGGTCCCCCCCAGCACATCAGAGGGCCTTAATCATGTCAGAGATTCCCCCATCACATCAGAACCCCCCTTCACATTTGAGTCCCCTTTTCACATCAGAGCCCCCCTTCACATTAGAGTCCCCTCTTCACATCAGAGGTCCCCTTCATGTCAAAGAGTCTCCATCACACAAGCGATCCCACACATCAGAGGTCTCGCAATCATGTTAGAGGTTCCCCAACACTTCAGGGGTCTCGCCATCATATCAGAGGTTCCCCCATCAAATCAAGGGTCTCGCCATCATGTCAGAGGTTCCCCCATCACATCAGGGGTCTTGCCATCATTTTAGAAGTTCCCTCATCACATCAGGGGTCTCACCATCATGTCAGAGCTTCCCTCATCACATCAGGGGTCTCGCCATCATGTCAGAGCTTCCCCATCACATCAGGGGTCTCATCATCATGTAAGGGGTTCCCTCAATACATCAGGGGTCTCACTATCATGTCAGAAGTTCCCCCATCACATCAAGGGTCTCTCCATCATGTCAGAAGTTCCCCCATCACATCAGGGGTCTCTCCATCACGTCAGAGGTTCCCCCATCACATCAGGAGTCTTGCCATCATATCAGAGGTTCCCCCATCACATCGGGGGTCTTGCCATCATGTCAGAGGTTCCCCCATTACATCAGGGGTCTCATCATCATGTAAGGGGTTCCCCCAAAACATCAGGGGTCTTGCCATCATGTCAGAAGTTCCCCCATCACATCAGGGGTCTCGCCATCACATCAGGGGTCTCGCCATCATGTCAGAGGTTCTCCCATCACATCAGGGGTCTCGCTATCATGTCAGAGGTTCCCCCATCACATCAGGGGTCTCACCATCATGTAAGAGGTTCTCCCATCACGTCAGGAGTCTCGTCATCATGTCAGAAGGTCCCCCATCACAGGGGACTCGCCACCATGTCATCAGTTCCCCCATCACACCAGGGTCTCGCCATCATGTCAGAAGTTCCCCCATCACATCAGGGGTCTCGCCATAATGTCAGAAGTTTCCCCATCACATCAGGGGTCTCGCCATCATGTCAGAGGTTCCCACATCACATCAGGGGTCTCGCTATCATGTCAGAGGTTCCCCCATTACATCAGGGTCCTCACCATCATGTAAGAGGTTCCCCCATCACATCAGGGGTCTTGCCATCATGTCAGAGGCTCCCCCATCACATCAGGGGTCTCGCCATCATGTCAGAGGTTCCCCCATCACATCAGAGGCCCTCATCAGAACACACTTCACATTAGCGTCCCCTCTTCACTTCAAAGGCCCTCATCATCCATTGTGTCCGACGTCCCCTATAACATCAAAGTACCCCATTGGCAGAGTCCTCTCATCACATCAGGGTCTTTCTTCCATCATAGAATCCCCCCATCATAGAGACCCCCGATCACACAGTCCCCTTTTAACATCAGAGCTTTAAAGTTTGGCTGGAGCAGTAGGGTAAAGGCAGGGGGAGGTCTGGAGGAGGGGGGCTTCTATCCTCTCCTGAATGCTGAGACCCTGCATGCATGCCACCTGCATACCTCCCAACATTTTGAGGTGGGAACGAGGGACACCCATTGGCAAACGTATGTAGGTATAGGACACCCCCCCGGCCACACCCCTTTAAAAGGGGAATTATACAAAAAAAAAATTTTATAAAACAGGAAGGGAACGGCACCAACTGTAAACTGATAAAACAGTTAAATACCAGTTCTGCTCCTAAATTAGTGGATAACTAAAAAAAAGTGGGGAAAAAATCAAAAGGCGCTAACTGGTCAATCAAGTGAAAATACATAATTTACAAAAAATGAATGAATGAATAAATCAAACAATATTGAGTGATCAAAATATTTATATAAAGATATTTTTTTCAGATGGAACTTGGTGGAACTCAGTTCCACTACCTTTGGCTCAGGCTCTCTGCTCCCTGCTCACCACTATCATTTCTGTTTTTCAAGTGACAGCTTGTCTCCCAACGGCTCCCACAGATCTGATCTCCCGAGAGGCTTTCAATGAGTGCAGGATCAGGACAAGGGAGTTGCAGGTGCCCAGGGTGCCGTGTGGATGCCGACAACCACACTGGATGATCTTCCTGCAAGTGAGAGAGGTGGAGCCACCTACAGTGTGCAAGGAGGTACTGGAGCCGGATGGGTGCTTCAGCTTAATACAGAACAAAAATATGTGGAATATGGTGGAGCTTTAAGGAGGGGGGGGGTGCAGACAGTGGAGGGGGGGTGCAGACAGTGGAGGGGGGGTGGCATGCAGAGGTCAGAGCTGAAGAGGGGTGAGATGTGAATTGGGGATGCAGAGGTAAGCAGCTGTGGAAGAAGGCTAAACTCTGGACTATGTATGTAGCACACTCCTGAACTCTGCACTATGTACCTAACACACTCCTGAACTCTGCACTATGTACGTAGCACGCTCCTGAACTCTGCACTCTGTACGTAGCACACTCCTGAACTCTGCACTCTGTACGTAGCACACTCCTGAACTCTGCACTCTGTACGTAGCACACTCCTGAACTCTGCACTATGTACGTAGCACACTCCTGAACTCTGCACTATGTACGTAGCACACTCCTGAACTCAGCACTATGTACGTAGCACACTCCTAAATTTCTCTATGCACCCCCCCAAACTCTACACGCCATACGTAATTCACTCCTGTTATTTAATGCCCCTTGAAGAGGTAAGCAGCTGTGGAAGAAGGCTAAACTCTGCACTATGTACGTAGCACACTCCTGAACTCTGCACTATGTACATAGCACCCTCCTGAACTCTGCACTATGTACGTAGCACACACCTGAACTCTGCATTATGTACGTAGCACACTCCTGAACTCTGCACTTTGTACATAGCACACACCTGAACTCTGCACTATGTATGTAGCACATTCCTGTACTCTGTACTCTGCACTTTGTACGTAGCACAAACCTAAACTCTGCACTTTGTACATAGCGAACACCTGAACTCTGCACTATGTACATAGCACACTCCTGAACTCTGCACTTTGTACGTAGCACACACCTGAACTCTGCGCTATGTACGTAGCACACTCCTGAACTCTGCACTATGTACGTAGCACACACCTGAACTCTGCACTATGTACGTAGCACACACCTGAACTCTGCACTATGTATGTAGCACACTCCTGAACTCTGCACTATGTACGAAGCACACTCCTGAACTCTGGACTATGTACGTAGCGCATTCTTGAACTCTGCACTATGTACGTAGCACACTCCTGAACTCTGCACTATGTACGTAGCAAACTCCTGAACTCTGCACTATGTACGTAGCACACTCCTGAACTCAGCACTATGTACGTAGCACACTCCTAAATTTCTCTATGCACCCCCCCAATCTCTACACGCCATACGTAATTCACTCCTGTTATTTAATGCCCTTGAAGAGGTAAGCAGCTGTGGAAGAAGGCTAAACTCTGCACTATGTACGTAGCACACTCCTGAACTCTGCACTATGTACATAGCACACTCCTGAACTCTGCACTATGTACGTAGCACACTCCTGAACTCTGCACTATGTATGTAGCACACACCTGAACTCTGCATTATGTACGTAGCACACTCCTGAACTCTGCACTATGTACGTAGCACACCCCTGAACTCTGCACTATGTACTTAGCACACTCCTGAACGCTGCACTATGTACATAGCACACACCTGAACTCTGCACTATGTACGTAGCACACTCCTGAACTCTGCACATATCAGACATGGATAGTATAAATACAGGTTCCTTCAATTCATGGGTAAATCTCCACCTTATTCAACATCTATTTCTTCTCCTCATTAAATGCTCTGAAGGGTACGGCCAGGGCATTTTTTTCAGATGGAACTTGGTGGAACTCGGTTCCACTACCTTTGGCTCAGGCCTTCTGCTCCCTGCTCACCACTATCATTTCTGTTTTTCAAGTGACAGCTTGTCTCCCAACGGCTCCCACAGATCTGATCTCCCGAGAGGCTCTCAATGAGTGCAGGATCAGGACAAGGGAGTTGCAGGTGCCCAGGGTGCCGTGCGGATGCCGAAAACCACACTGGATGATCTTCCTGCAAGTGAGAGAGGTGGAGCCACCTATAGTGTGCAAGGAGGTACTGGAGCCGGATGGGTACTTCAGCTTAATACAGAACAAAAATACGTGGAATATGGTGGCTCTTTTAAGGAGGGGGGGGATGGAGACAGTGGAAGGGGGGGTGGCATGCAGAGGTCAGAGCTGAAGAGGGGAAGATGTGAATTGGGGATGCAGAGGTAAGCAGCTGTGGAAGAGGGCTAAACTCTGGACTATGTACATAGCACACTCCTGAACTCTGCACTATGTACGTAGCACACTCCTGAACTCTGCACTTTGTACATAGCACACACCTGAACTCTGCACTATGTGTGTAGCACATTCCTGAACTCTGCACTTAGTACATAGCACAGTCTTGAACTCTGCACTATGTACATAGCACACTCCTGAACTCTGCACTATGTACGTAGCACACTCCTGAACTCTGCACTTTGTACGTAGCACACACCTGAACTCTGCGCTATGTACGTAGCACACACCTGAACTCTGCGCTATGTACGTAGCACACTCCTGAACTCTGCACTATGTACGTAGCACACACCTGAACTCTGCACTATGTATGTAGCACACTCCTGAACTCTGCACTATGTACGTAGCACACTCCTGAACTCTGCACTATGTACATAGCACACTCCTGAACTCTGCACTATGTACATAGCACACTCCTGAACTCTGCACTATGTACGTAGCACACTCCTGAACTCTGCACTATGTACATAGCACATTCTTGAACTCTGCACTATGTACGTAGCACACACCTGAACTCTGCGCTATGTACGTAGCACACTCCTGAACTCTGCACTATGTACGTAGCACACACCTGAACTCTGCACTATGTATGTAGCACACTCCTGAACTCTGCACTATGTACGTAGCACACTCCTGAACTCTGCACTATGTACATAGCACACTCCTGAACTCTGCACTATGTACATAGCACACTCCTGAACTCTGCACTATGTACGTAGCACACTCCTGAACTCTGCACTATGTACATAGCACATTCTTGAACTCTGCACTATGTACGTAGCACACTCCTGAACTCTGCACTATGTACGTAGAACACTCCTGAACTCTGCACTATGTAAGTAGAACACTCCTGAACTCTGCACTATGTACTTAGCACACTCCTGAACTCTGCACTATGTACGTAGCACACTCCTGAACTCTGCACTATGTACATAGCACGCTCCTGAACTCTGTACTATGTACGTAGCACACTCCTAAATTTCTCTATGCACCCCCCCAATCTCTACACGCCATACGTAATTCACTCCTGTTATTTAATGCCCTTGAAGAGGTAAGCAGCTGTGGAAGAAGGCTAAACTCTGCACTATGTACGTAGCACACTCCTGAACTCTGCACTATGTACATAGCACACTCCTGAACTCTGCACTATGTACATAGCACACTCCTGAACTCTGCACTATGTACGTAGCACACTCCTGAACTCTGCACTATGTACATAGCACATTCTTGAACTCTGCACTATGTACGTAGCACACACCTGAACTCTGCGCTATGTACGTAGCACACTCCTGAACTCTGCACTATGTACGTAGCACACACCTGAACTCTGCACTATGTATGTAGCACACTCCTGAACTCTGCACTATGTACGTAGCACACTCCTGAACTCTGCACTATGTACATAGCACACTCCTGAACTCTGCACTATGTACATAGCACACTCCTGAACTCTGCACTATGTACGTAGCACACTCCTGAACTCTGCACTATGTACATAGCACATTCTTGAACTCTGCACTATGTACGTAGCACACTCCTGAACTCTGCACTATGTACGTAGAACACTCCTGAACTCTGCACTATGTAAGTAGAACACTCCTGAACTCTGCACTATGTACTTAGCACACTCCTGAACTCTGCACTATGTACGTAGCACACTCCTGAACTCTGCACTATGTACATAGCACGCTCCTGAACTCTGCACTATGTACGTAGCACACTCCTAAATTTCTCTATGGACCTCCCCAAACTCTGCACGCCATACGTAATTCACTCCTGTTATTTAATGCCCCTTGAAGAGGTAAGCAGCTGTGGAAGAAGGCTAAACTCTGCACTATGTACAAAGCACACTCCTGAACTCTGCACTATGTGCGTGGCACACTCCTGAACTCTGCACTACATACATAGCACACTCCTGAACTCTGCACAATGTACGTAGCACATTTTTTAACTCTGCACTATGTACGTAGCACACTCCTGAACTCTGCACTGTGTACATAGCACACTCCTGAACTCTGCACTATGTACGTAGCACAATCCTTAACTCTGCACTATGTACGTAGCACACTCCTGAACTCTGCACTATATACGTAGCACACTCCTGAACTCTGCACTGTGTACATAGCACACTCCTGAACTCTGCATTATGTACGTAGCACACTCCTGAACTCTGCACTTTGTACGTAGCACACACCTGAACTCTGCGCTATGTACGTAGCACACACCTGAACTCTGCGCTATGTACGTAGCACACTCCTGAACTCTGCACTATATACGTTGCACACACCTGAACTCTGCACTATGTATGTAGCAGACTCCTGAACTCTGCACTATGTACGTAGCACACTCCTGAACTCTGCACTATGTACGTAGCACACACCTGAACTCTGCACTATGTATGTAGCACACTCCTGAACTCTGCACTATGTATGTAGCACACTCCTGAACTCTGCACTATGTACGTAGCACACTCCTGAACTCTGCACTATGTACATAGCACACTCCTGAACTCTGCACTATGTACGTAGCACACACCTGAACTCTGCACTATGTACATAGCACACACTTGAACTCTGCACTATGTATGTAGCACACTCCTGAACTCTGCACTATGTACATAGCACACTCTTGAACTCTGCACTATGTATGTAGCACACTCCTGAACTCTGCATTATGTACGTAGCACACTCCTGAACTCTGCATTATGTACGTAGCACACTCCTGAACTCTGCACTATGTATGTAGCACACTCATGAACTCTGCATTATGTACGTAGCACACTCCTGAACTCTGCATTATGTACGTAGCACACTCCTGAACTCTGCACTGTGTACATAGCACACACCTGAACTCTGCACTATGTATGTAGCACACTCATGAACTCTGCACTATGTACATAGCACACTCCTGAACTCTGCACTATGTACGTAGCACACTTCTACATTTTTCTATGCACCCCCCCCCCAAACTCTGCACGCCATACGTAATTCACTCCTGTTATTTAATGCCTCTTTAAAACCCTCCCGGTGAAATTTGACCATCTATCTTATCTATATATATAGCTCCCAATTGTCCCTGATTTTGAAGGACTGTCCCTGATTTGAAATCAAGTCCCTCTTTCCTCCTCATTTGTCCGTCATTTTGATCTCATCTATATGGTTGTATACAAAAATGGACTATTCATCTTTCAAAAAGTGTTAAATCGAATTTCTAAATTGTAAATTATTGCATTTGTAAATGTCAAAAGCCAGTATCAATGAATAATAATGGAAAAAAAGCACTTGTGGGTTTAATTAATCTTTTTTAAGGGTGTGTGGGTCCTATGTCTATATACTTTTGCTAATAGGTGTCCCTCGTTCCCATCTCAAAATGTTGGGAGGTATGTTTATATATATTTAGCTCCCAACTGTCCCTGATTTCGAGGGACAGTCCCTGATTTGGAGCAATGTCCCTCTGTCCCTCTTTCCCCCTCATTTGTCCCTCATTTTGGTCTGATCCATATAGTTGTATACAAAATGCACTTTTTATCTTTCAAAAAGTGTCTCCCAGTGCTAAACCTTTCGTCCGATTTCTAAATTGCTGCATTTGTACATTTTAAAAGCCAATATAAAGGAATAGTAGTGGTAAAAAAAAAAGTCCTTGTGGATTTAATTAACCTTTTTTTTTTTGGTTAATTCTCCTTTAAGGGGGTGTGGCAGGGGGCGTGTCCTATGGCTACATACGTTTGACAGTAGGTGTTCCTCATTCCCATCTCAAAATGTTGGGAGGTATGTATGTGTGTGTATATATATATATATATATATATATATATATATATATATATATATATATATATATATCTCATTCCAAAAAAGTTTATTAAATTGGCCAATGACTCAAAACAGAGGAACTTGTATTTAAAGTTAAAGATTCCAGGGGCAGCTCTCCAAAAAATCCCAAACCATCAGGCAACTGGAACAGGAGAACCACAAGCTACTCTAGTGCCAGGAACAAAGATGGCAGAGCCAGCCAGGGGACACGGCCCGGAAATGACGTATATAAAAAAAAAAACCTCCTGGTGGCCATGGAAACTGCTGAGCGTCCCGGAAGTGTGGGTCTTTTATAGGCAGCAAGAAAGCTAAGGGACGCCCGAAGATGCCTGCAGCCTCCGGAGCCTCTACAAACGGTGAGCGGCGGTCCGGGGAGGGGACACGTCACATGACCCCCCCCCCCCCCCACCGAATCCAGCTGTCTGAGTGCTGCAATGACACTCTCCATTCACTCCACAGAGTATTAGGAGATGTCAGTCTGTGCTGAGGAGCCTAGATGTATACATTCAGCCAATACAGATCTATAAACCAATCACAAGGAGCTGCTGTCATTATTTATAGGCCTTAAAGGCACAGTACACCTTATATTCCAGATTTAGGGTGTAAGTAACAAGGCCCCCCCCCCAATCCCTGCATATAAAGAAAAGTACCTGTCGATCAGCCAGAAGTACATCAATCACCCCCTGAGTCCTATTCAGGACTGACATTGCAAGGCTTGGTGTCAGCCCTGCCCACTTGTCTATTGTTGAACTCTTGAGTCCCTCCCGTTCTCTTCATCCCGCACATCCGAGAGACCCAAGCTGGCCACGGGCGGCTCAAATTTCACCCAATGGGTGACCGCGTCGGCACCAACAAAAATCACCGCGTCGGCACCAACACCAACAAAAATCAACTGAGAAATGATTGGCTGAATAGTTATTTTGCATTCGATCACCCAAAATACAATCGCTGGAGACGTTCCTCCTTCCACGCTGTTCAGCACGGCTGGAGGGGGGGGGGGGGGGGGCATTGATCTTCTAGGATTTTATAACTGTGCCTGGCCAGTTTGAGGCAATATTATACCCAAAGCCAAAATGGTAATATATTGCAGCTTACCTATCATTAGATGTGGTGGCTGAATTTGTTTTCATTTTAAGCCCCTCTCCCTCTTTTTTCAGTGTTGGCAAGGGATGATAACGGGATCTTGTTGCTGGCTGCTGGGGGATCTATTGCTATTGGGGGAGGAGTCTATAGTTACTGGAAGCGGGGGTCTTATGTTGCTGAAGGGTCATTTGATAGGGGGTTCTATTGTTGCTGATGGGGGATCTAGTGTTGCTAGTGGGAGAAATATTGTTACTGGAAGGGGGGTTTTATGTTGTGGGAGGTCTATTCTTGCTGGGGAGGTCTGTTGTTGTGGTGGAAGGGGTTTATTGTTACTGAAAGGGGTTTTTTATGTTGCTCAGGGTTCAATAGTTGTGTGTGGGGGGGGAGGGGTCTATTGTTGCTAGTGGGGCATATTTTGTTACTGGAAGGGGGGTTTTACGTTGCTGGGGGGTCAGTTGTTGTGGTGGGAGGAGTCTATTGTTGCTAGTGTGGATCTATTGTTATTGGAACGGGGGTCCGATGTAGCTGTGGGGGGATCTGTTGTTGCCGGAGATGTCTATTGTTGCTGGAAGGGGGGGTCTTTTGTTGTGGCAGAAGGGTTTATTGTTACTGGAAGGGGGGGGGGTTATGTTACTGAGGGGTCAGTTGTTGCGGGGGGGGGGGTCTATTGTTGATGAAGGGGGGTTTTATGTTGCTTGGGAGTCAGTTGTGGTGGGAGAAGTCTATTGTTGCTAGTGTGGATATATTGTTATTGGAACTGGGGGGTCTTATGTAGCTGGGGGGTGTCAATTGTTGTGGGGGTGGTCTATTGTTGCCGCAGAGGTCTAATGTTGCTGGTGGGGATCTATTGTTACTGGAAAGGGGGGGTCTTATATTGTTGTTGGAGGTCTATTATTGCTGGGGAGGTCTGTTGTTGTGGCAGAAGGGGTCTATTGTTACTGGAAGGGGGGTTTTATGTTGCTGAGGGTTCAATAGTTGTGGGGGGAGGGGTCTATTGTTGCTTATGGGGGATCTTTTGTTACTGGAAGGGGGTTTTATGTTGTTGGGGGTCAGTTGTTGTGGTGGGAGGAGTCTATTGTTGCTAGTGTGGATCTATTGATATTGGAACGGGGGTTCTATAAAGCTGTGGGGGGGGGTCTGTTGTTGCCAGAGAGGTCTATTGTTGCTGGAAGGGGGGGGGGGGGGCTTTTGTTGTGGGAGGTCTATTCATGCTGGGGAGGTCTGTCCTTGTGGCGGAAGGGATTTATTGTTACTGGAAGCGGGGGTCTTATGTTGCTGAGGGGTCAATTGTTGTAGGGGGAGGGGTCTATTGTTGCTGCTAGAGGGATCTTTTTTTTGCTGGTGGGGAATATATTGTTACTGGAAGGGGGAGTTTATGTTGTGGGAGGTCTATTCTTGCTGGGGAGGTCTGTTGTTGTGGCGGAAGGGGTTTATTGTTACTGGAAGCGGGGGGTCTTATGTTGCTGAGGGGTCAATTGCTGTGGGGGGAGGGGTCTATTGTTGCTGATGGAGGGATCTTTTTTTTTGCTGGTGGGGGATATATTGTTACTGGAAGGGGGGTTTTATGTTGTGGGAGGTCTATTCTTGCTGGGGAGGTCTGTTGTTGTGGCAAAAGAGGTTTATTGTTACTGGAACGGGGGTTTTATGTTGCTGAGGGGTCAATTGTTGCGGGAGGGGTCTATTGTTGCTGATGGGGCATATACTGTTACTGGAAGGGGGGTTTTATGTTGCTTGGGAGTCAGTTGTTGTGGTGGGAGGAGTCTATTGTTGCTAGTATGGATATATTGTTATTGGAACTGGGGGGTCTTATGTTGTTGTGGGAGGTCTATTCTTGCTGGGGAGGTCTGTTGTTGTGGCAGAAGGGGTCTATTGTTACTGGAAGGGGGGTCTTATGTTGCCGGGGGGGGCAATAGTTGCTGAGAATAATCTACTGTTGAGGGGGGGGGGGGGTCTATTGACGGTGACCACTAGGAAATCTTTTGTTGCTGTTGGGGGTTTATTTCTGCTGGGGGGTCTATTGTTGCTGGGGAGGGAGTATATTATCGCTCTATTGTTGCAGTCTGCAGGGGATCTATTTTACAATTTTTCTTTTTATCATTACCAAATTCTATACGAATTGTGCTTAGCACCACAAAATGATACTTGGTTCTGTTTTCTCTAAAAGGGGAACCAAGGGGTGGAACTTGAAGGTGGGTAGGAGGTGGAATCAAGGGATGGTGCTCAGAGGTTGGTAGGGGGTGAGACAAGGGATGGAGCTCAGGGGTGGAACCAAGGGACGGTGCTCGGAGGTTACGTATGCACGCCATACGCAATTCACTCCTGTTATTTAATGCCCCTTTAAAACCCTCCCGGTGAAATTTGACCATCTATCTTATCTATTGTGCACATATTATTATATATATATATAGCTCCCAACTGTCCCTGATTTTGAGGGACTGTCCCTAATTTGAAATCAAGTCCCTCTTTCCTCCTCATTTGTCCCTCATTTTGATCTCATCTATATGGTGGTATACAAAAATGGACTATTCATCTTTCAAAAAGTGTTAAATCGAATTTCTAAATTGTAAATTGTTGCATTTGTAAATGTCAAAAGCCAGTATCAATGAATAATAGTGGAAATATAAAGCAATTGTGGGTTTAATTAATCTTTTTTAAGGGGGTGTGGGTCCTATGTCTACATACTTTTGCTAATAGGTGTCCCTCGTTCCCATCTCAAAATGTTGGGATGTATGTTTTATATATATTTAGCTCCCAACTGTCCCTGATTTCGAGGGACTGTCCCTTATTTGGAGCAATGTCCCTCTGTCCCTCTTTCCCCCTCATTTGTCCCTCATTTTGGTCTGATCTATATAGTTGTATACAAAATGCACTTTTTATCTTTCAAAAAGTGTTTCCCAGTGCTAAACCTTTCATCCGATTTCTAAATTGCTGCATTTGGAAATTTTAAAAGCCAATATAAAGGAGTAGTCGTGGTAAAGAAAAGTCCTTGTGGATTTAATTAACCTTTTTTTTTTGGTTAATTCTTTCTTTAAGTGGGGGGGTGGGGGGGGGTGGGGTTGGGGGCAGGGGGGGCAGGGGGCGTGTCCTATGCCTACATACGTTTGACAGTAGGTGTCCCTCATTTCCATCTCAAAATGTTGGGAGGTATGTGTGTGTGTGTATATGTATGTGTATGTATATATATATATATATATATATATATATATATATATATATATATATATATATATAGATAGATAGATAGATAGATAGATATATATAGATATATCTATATATAGATATATCTATATATATATCTAGATATATATCTAGATATATATCTATATATAAATATATCAATATATCTCATTCCAAAAAAGTTTATTAAATTGGCCAATGACTCAAAACAGAGGAACTTGTATTTAAAGTTAAAGATTCCAGTTTTCTTGTTAAAAAAAAAAAGTTAAAGATTCCAGGGGCAGCTCTCCAAAAAATCCAAAACCATCAGGCAACTGGAACAGGAGAACCATAAGCTACTCTAGTGCCAGGAACAAAGATGGCAGAGCCAGCCAGGGGACACGGCCCGGAAATGACGTATAAAAAAAACCTCCTGGTGGCCATGGAAACTGCTGAGCGTCCCGGAAGTGTGGGTCTTTTATAGGCAGCAAGAAAGCTAAGGGACGCCCGAAGATGCCTGCAGCCTCCGGAGCCTCTACAAACAGTGAGCGGCGATCCGGGGAGGGGACACGTCACATGACCCCCCCACCACCGAATCCAGCTGTCTGAGTGCTGCAATGACACTGTGAGGGAGTGAGACAAGGGACGCAGCTCAGGGGTGGAACCAAGGGATGGTGCTCGGAGGTTGGTAGGGAGTGAGACAAGGGACAGAGCTCAGGGGTGGAACCAAGGGACGGTGCTCGGAGGTTGGTAGGGAGTGAGACAAGGGACGGAGCTCAGGGGTGGAACCAAGGGACAGTGCTCGGAGGTTGGTAGGGGGTGAGACAAGGGACGGAGCTCGGGGGTTGGTAGCGGGTGAAACAAGGGACGGAGCTCATGGGTGGAAACAAGTGACGGTGCTCGGAGGTTGGTTGGGGGTGAGACAAGTGGCGGAGCTCAGGGGTTGAACCAAGCGACGGTGCTCAGAGGTTGGTAGGGGGTGAGACAAGGGACAGAGCTCAGGGGTGGAACCAAGGCATAGTGCTCAAAGGGGGGTAGGGGGTGAGACAAGGGACAGAGCTCTGGGGTGGAACCAAGGCATGGTGCTCAGAGGTTGGTAGGAGGTGAGATAAGGGACAGAGCTCAGGGGTGGAACCAAGGCATGGTGCTCAGAGGTTGGTAGGGGGTAAGATAAGGGACAGAGCTCGGGTGGAACCAAGGGACGGTGCTAGGAGATTGGTAGGGGGTGAGACAAGGGACGGAGCTCATGGGTGGAACCAAGGGACGGTGCTCAGAGGTTGGTAGTGGGTGAGACAAGGGACGGAGCTCATGGGGTGGAACCAAGGGACAGTGCTCGGAGGTTGGTAGGGGGTAAGACAAGGGACGGAGCTCAGTGGTGGAACCAAGGGACGGTGCTTGGAGGTTGGTAGGGGGTAAGACTTGGGACAGAGCTCAGGGGTGGAAACAAGTGACGGTGCTCAGAGGTTGGTAGTGGGTGAGACAAGAGACGGAGCTCAGGGGTGGAACCAAGGGACAGTGCTCGGAGGTGGGTAGGCAGCGGAGACAAGAGGTGACTCAGAAGGATGGAGTACCTGCACCTATTTCTGAGAAAAAAAAAGTCTTGGACTGCAGCATTGTCAGTCTGGGCAGAAGGGAGTGATAGATGGACTAGCAGATTTAGATACACTAACAAATTGAAGCCAAATTCCAGCTCACACTTTATAATCAGTTACAGCAAAAATCCCTTTTGGGATAAAGGTTTTACATGAATAAATACAATTCTTGTAAGCACCTCACAGCTTGTTCTTTTGAAAAACAACAGACTTACTGGCCAGATCATCAGATAAAAATGAAAGAAAGGAAGCCTAAAAATAAAACAAAAAAAAAAAAACAAATGCAGCCATCACGTCTAAGAATTGGTAAGCTGCACTATAATAAATGTTTTCTTTTAGGTTTAATACCGCTTTAGTTGTTCTGTGGTCCACAATGAGAACTAGGCGGGCTTATTAAACTTCACGAGATAACAAAGGAAGTGAGCAGAGGACACAGGAGAGCTCTGAATGTCTGGCAGAGTCAGCTGTTTGCTTTTTTGTTTCTTTTTTACACTTATGGAACAGATAAGAGCCCATTCACACAGGGACGACTTGTCAGGCGACCTAGTCGCCTGTCAAGTCGCCTCCCGTTCTGTGCTATGGAACCGTTCTAAGGGGAGCGACGCAAGTCGCTCCGACTTAGAAAAAGGTTCCTGTACGACTTCGGGGGCGACTTGGGGCGACTTGCATAGACTTCTATACAGAAGTCGTTTTGCAAGTCGCCCGGGCAGTCGTTTGCAGGTCGCCTCGATGAGGCGACCTGCAAGTCGTGTTGCCCCTGTGTGAATGGGGTCTGAAACAGAATGCTTCTGATGGTTTGTGTAGCAGACCAAAAGAGAGCACACTAAAATAGTAATCTCATTGGTCTAATTAGTATGATCTCTGTGATCATCCCTTCTGACCATATACATATGAAGGGCCTCACTGAAGTGGGTCTTCTTCCTTTGGGCCGCATAGGTGTGTAACTATTTGTACTGGGAGTGTGCTGAAGCTCGGGCACAGTCGCTGTCGCTAAAGATCGGGAGGCGGGAGGACCATCTCTCAATCACATGATAACTGTGGTAGCCTATGATTGGCTATCACAATGTTCAGTTACTGTACAGCCCTCCGTTTAACTCTATTTTCTCGAACTGTGAAAAAAAGAAAAAGAATTTGTATCTTTTCTCCTTGCTGGACGAGAAGAATGTAAATTCTAAAAATAAATGTGTAAGATAAATAAAAAATAAAGAAAAAAAGATGGTTGATGTAGGTCAAGGTTAGTATCAATGGTCAGGGTCAGTGTGTTTAGGGCCTGGTTCACACCAGTGTAGTTTTTTGCTAGAAAATTACTTAGAACCCCCAAACTTTACATATAATTTTGAATAAAAAACAAGAAAACAGTAAAGTTATCCCAATTTTTATATTGTGAAAGATGATGTTACACCGAGTAAATTGATACCCAACATGTCATGCTTCAAAATTGTGCTGGCTCGTGGAATGGCCCATAAAAATCTCCATAGGCGACGTTTTAAAAAATTTGTATAGGTTACCAGTGTTAAGTTACAGAGGAGGTCTTTTGCTAGAATGAATGCTCTCGCTCTAACGATGGCGGCGATACCTCACATGTGTGTGTGGTTACTTTGAATACCGTTTACATATGCGGGCGCAACTTATGAGAAAAAGATTACAGACCGACGTTCATCCCTTTGATCTAAAAGAACTAAATGTTACAATGTTTCTCTTTATCTCCGCCTCAGCAATGTTGTGAGAAACTTGGTAGGCTCTCTTTTTTTTTGATAGCTGTTGGCTTGAGCAGAGAACTCTCTGCACTGAATTGAGGAAATGCTTTGTTAAGATCAGGAGGGGGGAGGGGGGGGGGTAGTATAGCGATCTCAAATCTTTAACGATTAATCGTGCAGCTCTACTCTATTTGTGTTAAAAAAAAATGATAATAATTTAATTTGGGTATAGTGTTGCATGACCGCGCAATTGACGTTCAAAGTGCGACAGTGCTGAAAGCTGAAAATTGGCCTGGGCAGGAAGGGAAGGGGGTAAAAAAGCAAGTGGTTACCCTATTCTGACACTTCTCTACTACATATAAAAATCAGCATTTTTTTTATAGAAATTTTTTTATATATAGATTTGAAAGCCGCCGATCAGTGCAATTTTGATGCGCGAATTTCATTTAACAGAAGTCAATGCAAGTCGCAATGAAATCGTAGAAAAGTAGTGCAGGAACATTTTTTAACCTTTTTTTTTTTTTAAATCTTTATATATATATATATATATATATATATATATATATATATATGGTCTTCAAAAAGTTTCCACACTTTTATATACATAACTTAGTTTTAAAAAAGTGAGAAGACTTTTTAAAGAACCCTCGTTTTTTTTGTTTTTTTTTAAGTAGAGGCCCTAGAGAATAAAATGGTGGGTGTTGTGATATACTATGTCACACGATATTTGCGCTGCAGTTTTTCAAACGCAATTGTTTTTGGAAAAAATACACTTTAATAAATTTTCTTTCACTTTGTCTGTCTTAAGCACTTTACTGACTTTTAATGCACAAAAATGCAAAATAATACCCAATTGTTTGGTAAAATAAAAAAGACGATGTTGCGCCACGTAAATAGATACCTAGGATGTCACGCTTTAAAATTGGTGACAAAATATGATACTTTAAAATCTCCATAGGCGACACTTTAAAAGCCTTTACAGGTTACCTGTTTAGAGTCCTGGTGCTAGAATTATTGCTCTCGCTCAGACATTCGCAGCGATGGCTCACATGTGTGGTGCAATGGCCGTTTACATATGCGTGCGAGACCGATGCGTGCGTTCGCCTTTGCGCGCAAGCACGGTGGGACAGGGGGCACTTTAAATACTATATACTATTTAACTATAAAACTTGACGTTCTATGACGTTAGAGACTAGAAGTGGAGATCTCTGGATGATGGGTGCAGCTACAGGCATCATCCAGATATCTTTTTTTCCCTGCAATGTAAAAGCAATCATAGCGGCTGTTTAGCTGCTTGATTGCTCCCGCCAACATCCGGTGCTTCTCTGGTCTCTCCCGTGTGATCGGGGAGCCAGAGAATTAATCCACCAGCGAAGGTGGTTTACTATAGAGCTGGCCGGGGACCAGATGGTTCCCGGCCAGCTCTATGACCCTTGGAGGCCAGAAGCGACGTCATGTCGTCACTTCCGTCGCAGGCAGATTTAAACACTGATGTTTTTTTTTTTTTGCTGGAAAGCCTGAGATCGATTATTTATTTATTTGTTTTTGATCTCAGGCTTTCCAGCATAGAGGAGAGATGTGGGGACTTATAGACCCCACATCTCTCCATAAAGAGGACCTGTCATGCCCTATTCCTATTACAAGAGATGTTTACATTCCTTGTAATAGCAATAAAATTGATCAAAAAATAAGAAATTAAAGGGAAAGTGTAAAAATAAACAATAAAGAAAACATTTTTTTAAAGTGTCCCTGTCTCGTGCTCGCATGCAGAAGCAAATGCACACGTAGTTTGCATCCGCATATGTAAGCGGCATTCAAACCACACATGTGAGGTATCGCTGCGATCATTAGAGTGGGAGCAATATTTCCAACACTAGACCTCCTCTGTAACCCTAAACTGGTAGACGTTAAAATGTTTTAAATATAATGATTTATATATAATGTTTTGGGGTTCTAAGTAATTCTATAGCAACAAAAATTATGATTTTTACATGTAGGAGAGGAATGCCAGAATTGGCTTAGCTGGCAAGTGGTTAAAAACCTTTTTTGGATTAATTTTATAATTTTATTTTATTAGAATTTTTTTTTTAACACTGTAATTCATTTTTTATTGATCACTTTTATTGCTATCACAAGGGATCCTCTTTTTGGGTTCTGTCAGACCCCCTATATCTCTCCTCTGACTTCCTAAGCATGAGATCAAACCAAGATCGGTTTGATCTCATGCTTGTACAAGCCCGTAATGGCTCGTTTACATGAGTCTGAAACTGGAAGTGACTAAATACCTGTTGCTTCTGTGTTCTTAGTCCAGAGAAATGATCGGGGATTTTATGGTCTTTTATCATCTCTATGGTCAGCCGGGGGGGGGGGGGACGATGACTTCTGGCTTCAGTCCTGGCCTCCCTGGTGGGACAGGAGAGCCCGGGCAGGCCCCTTTTGCCGCCTGTAAACCTGTAAAAGCAATCCAGCGGCTAATTAGCCACTAGCATCACTTTTACATTAAACAGCATTTCCGCTGAAAAAAAAAGATACTGGGATAATGCCAGCATTATCCTGGTATAACAACTTCAACCTAGCTGAAGTGTTAAGATTTGTTTTACCTTCCCTCCTGAGGGGGTTTAAATAATGCAAGCTGCTCTAACAAATATAAACAATTTGGCTCATTATGTACCTCCAAAACAGTAAAAAGCATGTAGCTGTGCATCATTGTGTAACCTAAAAAAAAAAAACAAAAAAAATCCAAAAAGCCCAGAGAGAGGCAGATCATCAATGACAAAGGAAAGCCAGAACAAAATTGCAACTTTGTCCCTACTTATTGGGTTTCATCTGTCAAATGAAACAAGATTGGTTGTTGCTTCTTTTTTTACTCCAGTTTTTAAAAATCAGCGACAGAATTCTGGATTTTTCTTTGTATCCCGCATAAATTCTGTATATCTTTTTCACTGTGTATTAGCGGCGGTGCAGAAGAAGAAGGTTTACAGCAGCATCCACGAGGCGGTGAAGTGTGGAGATGTGGAGCAGTTGGAGAAGATTGTGAAAAGCGGGACACGGGTTAATGAGGTGGACCCAGTTCATAAATTTACACCCCTGCACTGGGCGGCACACTCCGGGAGCCTGGAGGTAAGAGGAGTCATAGATCTGGGTTATGAAATTAAATCTCCAAATCTTTGTCTATAACCTTCTGAGTTACTACCTTTCTGACAACTACCTTCTCAACCCCTTACAGTCTGGCTTTTCCTCACAGCACTCCTCAGAAACTACGGTTTACTAACTGCTAAAACCAATGGCCACTACTCCATACTCATACTACTAGACCTTTCTGCTGCTTTTTATACTGACTACCCGCTCCGTCTCAATAAACTCCGCTCACTTGGCCTCCAAGATTTAGCTATTTCCTGGTTTTCCTCCTACCTATCAGAGTGCTTCTTCAGTGTTACCTACAACTTTGTCTCCTCTTTTCTGCTCCCTCTTTCTGTAGGGGCCCCCCAAGGCTCTGTCCTTGGACCCCTTCTCTTCTTTATCTATACCTCCTCCTATAGCCACTTGAGAACCTTGCTCAGCTTCCAATACCATCTGCATGCTGATGACATCCAAATCTATCTCTCTACTCCTCAACTCAATCCTTCAGTCTCCTCTCGTATTACTAACTTACTGACACATCAGCATGGATAAATTGGGTGGCCTCTAAAAATAATGTCAGTGGGTATAAAATTTAGAACAGCGGTTGTACCATCATCCAAGACTTAGTGAAATAGAGGTTTGGGAGCCTGGTCCCCAGCCAAGGTGAGCCTTGGCTGGGGACCAGGCTCCCAAATCTTTATTTCATATCAGCATGGATGTCACACCACTTCCTCAAACATAATCTTTCTAAAACTGACCTCATAATCCCCCCCCCCCATGTCTGAATTTTCCATTCAGATCAGTACTACAACTATCAGTCCCTCCTTTCACGCCAGGGTACTAGGTGTATTCCTAGACTCTGACTTGTCCTTTAAGCCCCTAATTCAATCACAGTCAAAAGTTTTATAATTAAAATAAAACATATGCGGCGCTCCTTACGCCCACAAGGTATGAATCAAAATAAACGATAAGTAAAATGAAAATAGAAAATGAAAAAAAAATGCAAAAATATTGATAATACAATCCAAAAAACTCATATAAAGTGTAATGCGACTCCACAAAAACACATAGAAGTGTGCAAATAATCATACGAGCCCATGACTCACATAAAAAAGTGATGATAGTGACTCACACACAAAATAATAAATGTATATAGGTAACATTCAATTGTGCATAAATATCGAACATAATAAAATGAATAAAATACTTAATCAAAATAATTACATAAATAGTGAAGTGCAATTCACTAAAATACATATGTGTGCAAAAAGTTCATATAAATCCGTGAATCACAAATCAGTGTATTAAATGTCCAAATAATTAATAGGTGAAAAAATGTGATCCCGACTTCATGCAATGTAACTCCTACTAGCAGCAAAGACAAATCTTCTGATCATACTGGAAAGTGCAAGTGCAGTGGACAATTGTTATGGCAAGAAGTGACCAAAGTGGATGTGCGCTTCCAAACGGGCTCCGGGGTGCGACACCTGTTTCCCCCAGCCTCTCACCTGTAGCAGCGGCCCCACTGGGCCAAGTCAAGCGTAAGCCGACAAGCGGTACAGATCTCCACAGGCACAGCAGCTTCCGGTGGTAGTCACAGCTTTTGGGGACATATAGTATCCAGCCAGCAATCACACTCCCCCCGTTCAGTAGATGTAATAGAAGAGAAGAGAAGGCTCCATAGTGTAGTAGTTAAGGTTTATTAAGTAAAAAACAAGTAGTAACTTACATAAAAGAATCAGTGATAACAGCTGTAGAATCGAAAGCTGCCGGGTTCGGCCGTACCCGGCAGCAGTGGCACCTGGCTCCTCCCTGACGCGTTGCGTCACAACACATGTGACTTTCTCAAAGGACCCTTTGAGAAAGTCACGTGTGTGAGTCACGGGCTCGTATGATTATTTGCACACTTCTATGCGTTTTTGTGGAGTCGCATTACACTTTATATGAGTTTTTTGGATTGTATTATCAATATTTTTGCATTTTTTTTTCATTTTCTATTTTCATTTTACTTATCGTTTATTTTGATTCATACCTTGTGGGCGTAAGGAGCGCCGCATATGTTTTATTTTAATTGTCTGGTTTGGTTCACGTGAGGATACTCTTTTATGCTGGTAGCTCTTTTTTAGCCTGTTGGTCATTGTTGGTTTGCGCATTAGTTTACTCACTGTTTACAAAAATTTTATAGACTTCACCTCCGTAACATCTCTAAAATTCGCCCCTTATTAACCAATGAAACAACCAAGCTACTCATTCACTCTTTTGTTACTGCTTGCCTTGACAACTGCAACCCCCTTCTCATGGGCCAACCTCTACACAGGCTATCCCCCCTTCACTCTATTATGAATGCTATCAGACTCATCTACCTTACCAACCGCTCAGTGTCTGCCACCCCTCTCTGCCAATCCTTCCAGCGAATTAAATTAAAAATGCCAACCACTAACAACAACATACAAAGCCATCCACTGCTCTGCCCACAAGCTGCATCACCAATCTTATCTCTAAATATCACCCAAACCGTCTTCTCTGCTGTTCTCAAGACCACCTGCTCTCTAGCTGCCTTGTCTCCTCCTCCCATAATCATCTCTAGGACTTTTTCAGAGCTTCTCTCATCCTCTGGAACCCTCTACCTCCATCTGTCCGACTATCTCCTACTCTGATCCCTGAAAATTCACCTCTATAGGGAAGCCTATCCTGCCTCCACCTAACAACTGAACTTTTAATTCTTCCATCAGCTCATCCTTTACAGTTATTACATTTTGTAGCACTTGCCCGACCGTATTAGATTGTAAGCTCTCAGGAACATGGCCCTCTTAACTCTAATGTATTGTATTGTAACTGTACTGTCTCCCTTTATATTGTAAAGTGCTGCGCAAACTGTTGGCGCTATATAAATCCTGTATAATAATAATAGTTCTGTAGAGAGGAATAAAAAAAGCAAAGAGGAGACAAACATTAGTCAAGAGGGATGGATGGGGGGGGGGGAGTGTGGGAAGAGAACTCCCTACGGAGCTTGGGCTCAGTGAGGAGATACTTTAGGTAAAAGGTTAAAGTGATGTTAGGCTCGCCTAGTCTAAGAAGACTAGAAGGCTAGGCGTAGTGGAGCCAAGGGTTCCACACCTTGAGAAATTTTGGCCTGAGAGTCAATGAGTACACTGGTCATCTTTTCATTAATTAACATGAGGGTCATGCGGGCCTTGACTTCTTGTATGGAGATTGCGGGCTTCTTCCAGGCTATTGCAATAGTTTGCTTGGTAGCCAGGAAAAGAAACCTTTGGAAACAAAAATGGTACTGCGTCCCATAAGATTCTAGCTGGATAGTCACACAAGTTGAACCGCAGTTCATGGACTTTGTAGGCATGACCTCTTCAGATTGGATCAAATAAATTACAAAACTTTATTGATGCACAATAGAAAGTTAAAAACAAACCAAATCAAGTTAAAAATAGCATTATGCACCGTATATCGCTAAAGGTGGTGGACCAAAATGTAGAGTGTATTACACTAAAATGTATACAGAACTTGTTGAATTGCTGACTCGAGGATTCTATAGGGCTCCAGCACCATTTCATATAAAGCTCAACATGTTTTGCGAATATCGCTTCTTCAGTAGCAAAGGTGCTAACATAAGAATGCTACAATAATGTCAACTGGAGACCATCCTAGGCATAGCATGCCACACAGGGGATCAAAGACCCAGGGTCCATACAAAATAAGGTAGGTATATAATAAATCTACACACAGAGGTAAAGAAAGGCCCTCATAATAAATCCTCTTGTTACAATAATTCCAGCCCAGTAGGTCACCTGAAAATCATGAATTACAGCACCATAGGGGATAAATGGAAGCAGTGAAAGAGCTGGCCAAACTACCCTTAATAGATATGCACACACAAATGCCCAAACTGGACTAGTCAGTGGGGGACCCCACGCAGGGCAGACAATGCTTCCAGGCCTGCCAATTTGGGCTCTATCTATGGCCCATTTGTAGCCACATTTTTGGTGGTCCCCCAGTTTGTGCATCAGTGTGTGCATATCTATTGAGGGTGGTACTTTATTTTTACCTAGATGTTTTTAACTTTCTACTGTGCATCAATAAAGTATTTTGTGTGTTTTTTTTTGTTTTTTTTTTATCCTATCTGGTGTGGTTGTGCCTACAAAGTCCATGAACTACGATTCAACTTTTGTGACCATTTAGGAAAAGAAACATGGCTGACCGTTGTTGGTGGACATGAAGGCCTGGAACAGGACAGTGGAGTAAAGCATATCTAGCGTCCTGGGGAATAATCAAGTGAAACAGTGTATGGAGGAGACCGAAGACCCTGGGCCAGAAGGAAAGCAATTTCGTGCATGATCACCATTTATGCAAGGCAGCACTTAGCTGACCGCAACCTCAGAAATATCTATCGGGGTAGTTTTGGTTTGCAAAGGAATGGGGAAAATTGCATTCATTACTTTCCTGTAGAGTTTCTCAGAATCTTCACCATTAATAAAATTTGCTTCAGTAATGAACCTATGGACACTGACGGTCCACACACTTTGAAAAGCACTGAGTTAGTAGTGACACGTTTATTCCCGTGTCCCTCACATTATATGTGCACAAGCACCCAAGTGACCCTAAACATTTCCAAAAGCACACCTACTTTTATATCTCTTCATATTACAGTGCCTTCATTGGTTGCTTTGGCATGGAGCAGATATCAGTGACGTGACAACAAGAGGGTGGACTGCGGCTCACTTAGCCGCCATTAGAGGCCAAGATGCGTGCATGCAGGTATGTCATTGTGTGAGAACTGCTTGGATTTTGACCCTCTGGGTCTCTATGCATCTTCTTTGTTTAGTAAGCTAGTGAATCTCAACACTTTCTCCTGACTTTCTCTACCAGTTGCATGTCTGTCTCTTAAGTTGGGTACACACGTATCAAAATCCAGCCGGTTCAGCAGGAACTAGCCAAATTTCGATCTGTGTGTAGCCCTCTCTGTTCAACAGAAGCCGATCATTAGACCAGCTTCTGTCGAACGATCTTGCTGGAGAACCAGCATTCAATCAGCTACTGCAGCCAATGGTTGCATGGATGATCAGTGTATTCTGAGGGGGGGGGGGTCCCCACTATCAGAATACATTAGGCATAGCAGGGAGAGATTCCTGCATTCACAACCCTTGTGTGGATTCAGGAATCTGTGAGTTTTATTTGTCCAGCTCGCTGGCTGAACAAACAAAAAAAACTCAGTGTATACCCAGCTTTAGCCTATATTTCAGTCCTGTCTACTCCTGTGTCCTTATCTAAGCGCTGCCTGCAGCTATTGTATGTAAGAGAATCTGGCAGAAGTATGGGAGCTGTAAATAATAATTTTCTGGGGGAAAAGTGTATTGTTTTGGTATAGAATTCTTTATGTTAACTTTTTCATTAATTAGTAATTCTTTTTATGCAGAAAATTATTAAATATAAACAGGAATTACTGTGCTACCGTATAACAAAAAGCTGCCAGCACTACAATCTGACAAATTGTGCAAATAGTAAAAAGTGAAAAAATGCAGCGCTACGGATGCACAATCTCTGGTGACCCCCTAACAGAGGATGATCCATTTCTGTCTCCACTGAATAGACTTTTATTCTTCAACCTCTATCCTCCTCAGATCTCTGTCCTTACGAACTGTCATGTTATGAGGTCGGTGGTCGTTACATCTTCTGTAGCAAAGCCCCATTGTCTGCTTGTTAATTACATTTGAACTGTTTGACTTTCAGTTGCCACTGGCATGTGATTTTGCCTTTATGATTTGTTTGCACTAGCACATTTGCACTTGCTATTGGTGTATGCCAATGTCATTGGTCATTTAGCACTATATATATATATATATATATATATATATATATATATATATATATATATATATATATATATATATATATATATATATATATATATGCATTCACTTTGCATTAATATTGTTGGTATTGTATACATGCATTCATTGTGGGTGTTACTTTACCCACGTCTCACATGTAGCGCTGCACTTTTTCACTTTTTATTGATTAGGATTATTTTACAGATACCAATTGTGGCCACCGTGGTGTGATACTGTTTACAACTTTGTGTGAAAATGTAGGGTGGTTTAAGATGCTGATTTTTAGTGATGCAGCAAATGATGACATTATTATTATTATTATTATTATTATTATTACTAGTAGTAGCAGTAGTAGTAGTAGTAGCAGCAACCAAAATTTTGTATGCAGTCATAGTGCCTTTCAGTGTTTTATGTACAGTCATTTTATTTTGCAGGCTCTTGTCCTTAGTGGAGCAAACCTTTCAGCTAAAGATGACCGGCAGTGCTGCCCCACTCACCTGGCGGCTGCCCATGGCCACTCATTCACTCTACAGACCATACTACGCAGTGGAGCAGTAAGTAGTAACATTGCTAATGCTCATAATACGTGACATGACATGATGCTCAGTGTCATTTAATCACTTGCTATGAGTCCAGGCAGCAATGGAGACACCACCTGGTGTAGTATAATCATGCAGCCTGAGCCCACAGTAAAACTGAGGAAATGGAGAAGATGAAGAGGGACAGCTGGAAATAATGTATGTACATGTTGCTCACCCCTAAAGGGCCCACTGGTTTGGTCCTAAGGTTCTTTCCCCTGTAGGTGCACTAGTCGCCACGCACACAGTCTCAGTCACTTCTCCGGCTCAATGATCATTCTAGGAGTATTTTTTTTTTTTTATGCCGTAAATATAAACAGTGCAGCGCTAAAATATCACAAACAATCAGTGAGAGAGTTTTTTTTTTTTTTGCAATAATATAGTGACAGTAGTGACTCCTACTCCAGAGAAAAAATATATATAATAAAAGTCCCAAAAATCCAGAGTCCGAATGGTTAAGGGAAGACTGCAGAGCCAGCCCTACCATGGGTCCTAGTGGGTCCATTGGACCCAGGCAGCACTTTGGCAAGGGCAGCAAATTGAACCATGGCCACCTCTCCTTCTCTTCTATTTACCCAGCAAATTGACGACCAAGATTTTTTTTCCAGCAGTTTTGTGTGTCATGATGACAATTGCCCCCCGGGCCGCTCCGCCTGCCCCATACTACTCTAGCCCACCCCTATACTGCCCTAAGCTGTCTGTATACTACCCTAGCCTGTCTTAATACTACCCTAGCCCACCCCTATACTGCCCTAAGCTGTCTGTATACTACCCTAGCCTGTCTTAATACTACCCTAGCCTGCCCCTATACTGCCTTAGCCTGTCCATATACTACCCTAGCCTGTCCATATAATACCCTAGCCTGTCCATATTCTATCCCAGCCTGTCCATATACTACCTACCCTAGTCTGCGTCTATACTGCCTTAGCCTGTCCATATACTACCCTAGCCTGTCCATATACTACCTTAGCCTGTCCATATACTACCCTAGCCTGTCCATATACTACCCTAGCCTGCCTCTATACTGCCTTAGCTTGTCCATATACTACCCTAGCCTGTCCATATACTACCCTAGCCTGTCTATATACAACCCTAGCCCACCACTTGGAATTGAACATAATGGTATGTCATATAATTTTAAATATAGACAAGGTGCTGTTGTATGTAAATCTGACCTGGTAAATGTAATTTTAGTTTTTATTATCATGATATAAAATAATTGATGTGGGGGCATTTAGTTGGGCGTGATTTTTTTTTTTTTTTGGGGGGGGGGGGCAGCCTTTTATTCTTTTATTCTTGGGCCTAGGCAGCACAATGCCTTGGGCCAGCCCTGGAAGACTGACAGTACCACAAGCCGTGCTCAAGAGGTGAACATCATGAGAAGAAACCAAACTGTCACCAAAGTGAGCTCTTATTGCGCTTACCAGAACTCATGTGACCCTTTAACCACTTGCCCACTGGGCACTTTCCTGCCCAGTCCAATTTTCAGCTTTCAGCGCTGTGGCATTTTGAATGACAATTGCGCAGTCATGCAACACTGTACCCAAACAAAATTTTTATATATTTTTTCCCCACAAATAGAGCTTTTTTTTGGTGGTATTTGATCACCACTGGGGTTTTTATTTTTTGCGCTTCAAGTAAAAAAAAAAATGAAAATTTTGAAAAAAGAAAAAGTTTTTCTGTTACAAAACTTTGTAAATATGTACGTTTTCTCCTTCACTGATAAGCACTGATGATTCTGCACTAAAGGGTACTGATTGCACTTATATGCAGCACTGATGGGCACTGATATGCAGCACTGATGGGCACTCATAGGTGGCACTGATGGGCACTCATGAGTGGCACTGATGGGTGGTACTGATAGGCAGCACTGATCAGAAGGCACTGGCAGGCATCACTGATGGACACAGAGTGCCATTCCTAATGGGCATTGATTGGCACCCCTAGTGGGCATCCCTGGTGGTCTCCAGTGGGCATCTCTGGTGGTCTCCAGTGGGCATCCTCGATGGGTCTGCAATGATAATCAATGCGCTGATTATCAGCGCAGACCCCCCTGTCAGGAGAGCAGCCGATCGGCTCTCCTCAACTCGCGCCTATCAATGCGAGCAGAGGAAAAGCCGATAGGCGGCACTTCCTGGTTACCATGTAATTAGCTGTAATTAGACACAGCTCATCACTTGGTAAAGAGTCTTCGTCATAGGCCCGATCGATGCGCTAGCGGCTTATCCTGCTGGACGACATATGACGCCCAGTCAGGATAATACGACCACTTTCCGGCCGTCATTCTGCTATATGGAGGGCGGGAAGTCGTTAATCAAAAGTGGTCAAATCACGCTCCTACTCAAAGGACATAGGTCTGCCTTTTAGATTGCAGAAACCTCCTGTCCTCCTCCAGGCAACCAAGTGCCGGGTGGGGGGTGGGGGGGCTCGATATCCGCTGTTACTAAACCCAGTATGACTCAGGCGACTAGCTGTATTGGCAATCCATGTGTCATTAAAAGAGAACATTTCGCATAGTGTGTGGCTGAGCCACGTAAACACGCAACCACGCATGCGCAATCTATCGTTGGCCATCTTGGTCATTGGAGAAAGTGTTGTTTCCAGCATTTTTAATGCCTGAATTGTTCTACCTATGTAAGTTTTACTTTGTCTATTAAATTATTTTATCAATGGTAATACACTATGCGGAGTGTTCTCTTTTAATGACACATGGATTGCCAATACATCTGGTTGCCTGAGCCATAGTGGGCTTAGTAACACTGGATATCGAGCCCCCCACTGCACTTGGTTGTTTGGAGGAGGACAGAAGTTTTCTACAATCTGAAAGGCAGACCTATGTCCCTTGAATAGGAGCGTGATTTGACCCCTTTTGGTACGGGGTCACACGAGTTCTGGTAAGCGCAATAAGAGCTCTCTTTGGTGACCTTTTGGTTTCTTCTCATAATCTTCACCTCTTGAGCATGGCTTGCAGGACTGTCAGTCTTCCCTTAAAGTGGTGTTCTGGCCGAAATTATACTTTTTAAATAAAAATACCCCTATAATACACAAGCTTAATGTATTCTAGTAAAGTTAGTCTGTAAACTAAGGTCTGTTTTGTTAGTTTATAGAAGTAGTTTGTTATTTTATAAACTTACAGCAGGCTGTGGCCATCTTAAGTGTGGGCATCTGAAGCTAGACTGTATTTCTTCCTGGATCTCATCCTTGCAGATCTCGCACATGCTCAGTGCAGCACAAGCAGTGTAATAGGTTTCAGGTCAGGTTTCCATAGCAACAGCAGTTTCAGAGGAAGTTGCCGCCCCTTCCCAGAAGGCATTGCAAACAGGAAATGATGCGATGGGCCACGGCCAGGGAGGAGGAAGTGAAAAATGAATACAGCAGATATACAGTAGGTGCTGAGAAAAAAAATAAAAAAATATCCAATTTGTTTACAGTGCACAGTTTAGTGAGGGATGCTGAAGAGTTGTAAAAGTGGGTGGAACTCCACTTTAACCATTCAGGCATTTTTGGGACTTTTATTATGTTTTATATATTTTTCTCTTGAGTAGGAGTCACTATAATATTGCAAAAAAAAAAAAAATCTCACTGCTTGTTTGTGATGTTTTAGTGCTGCACTATTTATATTTCTGGTTTATGTAATGTCAAGTATCCTGACATTGTGTACAGCTGCTTATAGTGGTGTATTTACACTTGAGAGCAGATTTGCTTTATATATACACAATATATACAATTTTTAAGCCATACAAAACAGTGGATAGAAAAAGGGTTAAGAGGAGAGGGAAGGCAAAATTCACCTTGAGGACTAATACTGATATCGATAGCGCAATACGTCATTACACCATGACTATTACTATTACGAGCCTGTCCCTGTCGTAGATTTTCGATCTAAGTGGACATTCGAAAAATTAGGCAGATATACCATGCTGTCTACAAAAGATGTTTTGGAAGCAGCCAGCACAGCAATAGATCAATTGCAAAAATTAGAATACATGTGGTAAGTGCAGTGCTAAAAAGTTGATCTCAGAGTGAACTGAAAACAATATAAAACGGTGTACAAATACATATACGTATAAAAAAGAGTGCACAAAAATGGTCTCAGAGTGAACTGAAAACAATATAAAACAGTGTACAAATATGTATACGTATAAAGTAGAGTGCACAAATATAATAAACCCTTAAAGGGAAAGTAGTGTACCAAATAAAGTATTAACAAATGTACAAATGAAAATTATATAAATAATGTCCAAAAATAATGTCCAAAAAAGACAAATCATTAATACTGAGGACAAAATGTGAGAGTGAGCCAAACAATGAGAATATCCAGAACGTGATTCAAAATAGTTGACACATGAACTGAGCATCAATGTGGTATAGAACAATAAAACGTGCCCAAACTTGCTGACCACCAGAGAGTCAAAAGGCTTACCAGAGAGATTGAGATAGATTAAGTATACACCTAATGGGTCAATCAAGCTTGTGGGGCAACACACCCAGGGGAAACTGCCACAGCAGACACAACCTCCAGCCAGAAGACCAACTCCGACAGTGAACCTCAATGGGTTAGGTATTAGACAGGAAACCGGATGGATGGTTTCTCCAATACAATTTATTTGTAAAAAGGAAAAGAAGGCACATAGTGTAATTCCGTTTGAAAATCTGAAATTATTTATTTTTAAAAAGGAGGAAATACACTCACATTTTAGTAGATAAAAAAGCGCTTAAAAATAAAAAAACAGTGACTTCAGCAGAGTGTTCCAATGTGTTTTGTCTCACAAGACATCATCTGGGGTGCTCATCTGCTGTAGGCACTGTACTTATATAGCAAAAAGGTACCTCGGTAATGAGCCACAGCCTCATAGTGTCAGTTGTGTGGATTAGCATCCACTTCCGGAAACAGTTCACGGGTCAACTATTTTGAATCACGTTTTGGATATTCTCATTGTTTGGCTCACTCCCACATTTTGTCCTCAGTATTAATGATTTCCCTCAAACTTCGGGGGAAGGATAGGGGACTCAGACAATAAGTCAAAGCAGAAACCTTACAGTATCTTAGGCTCACATAAAGTAAAGTAGGAACATATAAGACATGAAAAAATATACAAAAAATGTATACAACTACCGCTAAGGCCTCTATAAATCGGCAACCACACCTGGTTCATTGGCTGATGGGATGTATCTAAACTAGGAACACCAATGCTAGTTCTGTATCTGGTTTTGAACCTAATTCAGGGTTCGGTTCGCCTGGACAAGTTGCCCAAATGCAGGATCAGCCAAAATTAACAAAGCAAAATCTACAGGAGACTGGGGCCTGTCCAGAGGTATGACCCCCGCCATGAGGCCCAGATTGAGTCAAAGCGCTCATGAGTTCCCTTGCATGTGGCCACCAATTCGTCTGCTTCCATGATCTCCATCACCTTCCCAAGCCAGTCCAGCTCACTCGGAACTCGCGGGCTCTTCCAATGAATTGGTATAAGGCGTTTCGTGCCATTGAGGAGGTGAGGAAGAGCACTGCATTTATAGTGAGAGAGGGGGATGGGGGGGATGTGAAGCAAAAGGTTTGTCGATACCTAGACAATCCGATCTGCGTCTGCAGACAACAGGCCAAAAGGGAGATCACAACGGATAGTCCCACCAAATAAGGAGGAGTGTTCCCCTCTGCCCGCACACCCTTCAGCACAAATCAGAGACTACAATTCTTTTTTGATGCTTTATTGAAAAAATTTAACTTGGATGGATGCAGGGTAACTGTGGGATACCTATGTTCCTCCTAAAGATTCTGAGCACAGTCCTTGCAGCAGCAAATAATGTGCTGAGCTACACGGGGACACCATCAATAACGTCCACTTTAAGGTACAAGCTGACTCTGATGCAAGAGAAACAGCAGCAGCACACATTCACTGTGTTCTCACACAGCAATCTTTACTCACTATTGTCCTTGGATGCCTCCTTCCAATCTCTGCCAGACATATCTCCCGTGAATTCTTCAGATCAGATCCTCAAAATAAGTCCCTCAGTAAGCTCCAGCAGAGTTCAGCAGAATAGGCCCCCCAGCTAGCACAGCTTGGACCTCAATGAACAAATAAAGAAACAAAGCTGGACTGCCCAGAAGGGCAGCTGACCTTCAGGCTGGGATCTCCGAGTCCTGGACAAGATCACCTCTTTTCCAAGCCCTAAGCTATTTATGCTCCCTCCCAGCCATCACCTGAGCATTCTTCCCCCAGAGATTGGCTGGAATTGCATAAATATTCAACTGCTGATTTGACTCTCACAGCCCACTACTTTCCATAACCCTCTAGAAGGTAGGGGGAAGCAGTCAGTTCTGCAACCAGTGAGACACAGAACAGCCCAAAATAATCACATGCAGCTCAACTGCGAGTAGAGCTAAGAACTAGATTTACATAACTATCAAGTAGGGTGCTACACATTTTTTAAAACTGGGTGAAGGGGGGAGGAAGCCCTGGGGAGGGCGAAATTAATGTACAGTCAGAACTAAATTTTCAGTTCAAAATTTGTGCCTGTGTGTGTCTCCTCGGCCACAATCTTCTTTCCTTTCCTGTTAAAGTTGTGTTCCGGCCGAAATTATACTTTTTAAATAAAAATACCCCTATAATACGCAAGCTTAATGTATTCTAGTACATTTAGTCTGTAAACTAAGGTCTGTTTTGTTAGTTTATAGCAGCAGTTTGTTATTTTGTAAACTTACAGCAGGCCGTGGCCATCTTAAGTGTGGGCATCTGAAGCCAGACTGTATTTCTTTCTGGATCTCATCCTTGCAGATCTCGCCCATGCTCAGCGCAGCACAAGTAGTGTAATAGGTTTCAGGTCAGGTTTCCATAGCAACGGCAGTTTCAGAGGAAGTTGCTGTCCCTTCCCAGAAGGCATTGCAAACAGGAAATGATGTGATGGGCCGCGGCCAGGGAGGAGGAAGTGAAAAATGAATACAGCAGATATACAGTAGGTGCTGAGAAAAAAAATTTAAAAATATCCAATTTGTTTACAGTGCACAGTTTAGTGAGGGAAGCTGAAGAGTTGTAAAAGTGCGTGGAACTCCACTTTAACAATTATTTTTGGATGCTGACTGGTATGCTACTATGCATCTGACCCCAGGGGACGATCAGAAAAAGATGAAGGGGGGGAGATTGGTCCTCACAAGGGAAGGATGCAAGTCTTCTGTGCATACGTTAATGCAGAAAATCATCAATTTTCCTGCTTGGTTTTTTATTCATATTTCTTTCAAACAGGATACAAGCAGTCCCGATGTGAATGGTTGGACACCAGTTCACTATGCTGCCTTCCATGGCCGACTTGGTTGTTTACAGCTCCTTGTAAGATGGGGAGCTTCTGTAGAAGACACCGATCACAATGGAAACACTCCAGGTATGCTAAACCGACTCTTGCTTTTAATTGGGGATGGAAAACATGGGTTGCACCATGTGTACCACACCTGTTGGGCCATCGTTGTAGCTTAACCACTTCCTGCCCAACAACATCAGAATACATAGTTGACTTTGAGTGGGGATATCTGAATGATGGGTGCAGCTACAGGCATCATTCAGATATCTTCTTTTAGAGCCTGTACCATAAGAACAATCATAGCAGGTCTTCAGCAGCTTGATCGTTCTTACAGGCAGCAGGAGGGGACCTTCCCCCCCTCCCGCTGCCCTTCCGGTGCTTCCCCTGGCTCACCCGTATGATCAGCGAGCGGGAGAAGGAAAAGGTCCATGCTGGAAGTTGGCTATAGAGAATCCGGCGTCTCTATGATTTTTTGGAGGCCGGGGGCGATGTTACGCTGTCACGCCCAGCCTCTGCTTTTGAAAAAATGCCGCCACCTCAGCCGGGAAGCCAGGATCATTTTTTTTTTTTTTTTTTTTCAGGCCTCCCAGCCTAGAGGTGAGATGTGGGGACTGTCAAAGAGTAAAGAGGACCTGTCACACACTATTCCTATTACAAGGGATGTTTACATTCCTTGTAAAAGGGAAAAAAAGTGATTAAAAAAAAAAAAGTAAAAAGAAAGGGTCGAAATAGAAAAATAAAAGTAAAGTAAACAATAAAAAAAAAAATGTTTAAAGCGCCCCTGTCCCCGCGTGCACATACGTAGTTCGTGCCCACATATGTAAACAACGTTCAAACCACACATGTGAGGTATCGCCGTGAACGTTAGAGCAAGAGCAATGATTAAAGGGCTGGACCTCCTCTGTAACTCTAAACAGGTAACCTGTAAAAATTTTTAAAGCGTCGCCTATGGAGATTTTTAAGTACCGTACTTTGGCGCCATTCCACGTGCGCAATTTCAAAGCGTGACATGTTAAGTATCTATTTACTCAGTGTAACATCATCTTTTACGTTATGCAAAAAAATTGGGCTAACTTTTTACTGTTTTTTCTTTTTTTTTTTTTTTTTTAATGCATTAAACCATTAGGAAAAAAAAAAAGTGTTAAAAAAATTACTGCGCAAATACCATGCGAGATAAAAAGTTGCCACGACTATCATTTTATTCCCTAGGGTCTCTGCTAAAAATATATAAATATATATATATATATATATATATATATATATATAATGTTTGGGGGTTCTGAGTAATTTTCTAGCAAAAAAATGATGATTATTAAATGTAGGAGCGAAGTGTCAGAATTGGCCTGGGTAGCAAGTAGGTAAAGTAGAATTCTGGGAAACAACTAACTAATCTTAAATATACTAACTAACTACCCTGTGGAAAAAAAGATGCATATACTATGCCTATTCTCAAGCCGTGCCAGTCCGGTCACATGATCAGCTCCCCTCTGTCAGCTAGCAGCTGCTGTAGGGGAGAGGAGGAAGCACCGACAATGGATGGCCCATAGTAAGCCTATGGGTGATGTCACTGCTAAGGCATTCCAGCCATTGTCAGAGCGCTCTCTCCTCTCCCCTGTAGCTGGTGCTGGCTGACACAGGGGAGATCACGGGAGCGGAGCAGGCAGGGAATTGGTAAGTATATGCATCTTTCTCCCACAGGGTAGTTAGTATATGTGTTAGAAAGGGGGATGGGAGCAGTTTTATGACTGATTATTTACTTATATACCAGAAGTCAACTTTAAAGGGGTTGTAAACCCTCGTGTTTTTTTTACCTTAATGCATCTTATTGATTGGATAGATTGATAGCAGCACAGCCATTGGGTCCCGCTGCTGTCAATAAAATCCAATGACCCGGGGGGCGGGGCCGAGTCCTGCATTCGGCCGATATGGACGCCGAATGCTGGACTCTGGAGAGCACCCGCAAGGTAACCCCCCGGAAGAGAGCTTCTCCCAGGGGGTTATCTGATGTGGGGAGGTGTCGCGAGAGCCGCCGAGGGACCCCAGAAGAGGAGGTTCATGGCCACTCTGTGCAAAACGAGCTGCACAGTGGAGGTAAGTATGATATGTTTGTTATTTAAAAAAAAAACGAACCTTTGGTGTTACTTTAAGGTGGAAGTTCGTGGGGCGGTAAAACCTGAAGCTCAACCAACCCCTGACTGCAAGTGTGAACAAGGCCATAAAGCGGGTTGGTTTTGGAGACCTCTAAGTGGAAGTGAAACTAAAGCAGAGAAAGATCGGGTAACCTTCCCTGGCAGGCAGGACTGTGATGTGTTGCAGAGCTGTGTAGATCTTGGGAAATACCAATCAATTTGACATGTAAAAAAGCTCCAATATGTGTATTACTATGAGTGTATTTAGCTGTTTGCCTGGAGTTCAACTTTAAAATGTTTGGATCCCCTTAAGAAGACCAAAGTCTGATGGGTTTTGGCACCTACTGGTCCTTCCTGCTCTTTCTGTCCACCTTGGACTCCTGCTATTGGCTTCTCCTGGGTAGTACCCAATGGAAGTTTTAAAGCCCAGAGCCAGACAATCTTTTCTGTTTTCTGCAGAAAAAGGTTAGTGCATCTGTCAGGTTTTTATTGTTTTTGGGGACATTTTCCCTCAAGGAAGTCTGTGCAGTGGAGATACAGATGAAAACACACTTGCAGTAGAGCGGGGAAGGGTTAGAGCCTCTGACCATATATTTATTGTCTACACCTTCTTGTCGTGGTGACTATCACATCACAGGCGACAGAAAAACAGACAGATAAATAAAAACCTGATGGAAGTATTGAGTATTTTCCATCCAAAGATAAAAAATGGGCTGGAGTGAGACTTTAAAGTGGTTGTAAACCCTTACATATACCCAGGGAAGTGACTGGCCTCAGGCGATATACAGAGATTAAACAAATCCTCCTACAAATGTTATACCTATTTATCTGCAGTCTTCTTAGCTCTCAGCTTCTCAGCTCACAGAATTTCTCAGCTCTGAAAAGCAGGGGGCGGGAGCTGAAATGACAATCTGCAGAGCTCAGTGAGGGGAGCTCTGAGCCCTGATTGGAGGGAAGGGACACAACCCCCTTCACAAGGAACAGAGCTGAGGCTGTCAATCACAGACTGTGCACTGGAGATCTCTCCCTATCATCTTTTTTTTTTCTTGGTGTCAAAAAAAAGCTTGTCAGAAGTGATTCATGCAGATAGCAGAGGATGGAAGAAGTAGACAGAAAATGACATTTAGTGCTCTGTATTGAGACAAGTATACACTATAGAAGGATATGATTTGTTCATATTTCATGTCTGAGGTTTACAACCACTTTAAACTCTCCAGTACCAGAAAGTTAACCACTTACGGACCGTCGCACGCCGATATATGTCCTAACTTTGAAGTGGAATATCGTTGTTATGGCAGCAGCTAGCTGCCATAACTCCGGTATCCTCTTCTTCGTCCGGCGGTCCGGTTTTCCGATAATGGTGGTCTCTGCGAGAAATTCGCCACGAGATCACTTTTATCGGCTGCGGCAGAGGGGCCCCCCCTCCCGCCGCTCTCCGGTGCCATCCATCGCTTACCTGAGCCGTCGGCAGCGGCGGAGGCGACCGGATGTTGTCCCTTGCTGGGTATGGAGACCAGTGAGGGGAAGATGGCCCCCACCCGTCCCCATACCATTGCAGGGCGGAAGCGACGTCAAAACGAAACTTCTGCCTATAGCTCTTAAAGGGCCATTTTAAATTTCAAATTTGTCAATTTTTTTTTTTTAATTGCACTTTAGTGGAGGTCTTTTTGAACCCAGATCTTATATTTAAGAGGTCCTGTCATGCTTTTTTTCTATTACAAGGGATGTTTACATTCCTTGTAATAGGAATAAAAGTGACACTTTTTTTTTTTTAAAGAACAGTGCTCGCGTGCAGAAGCGAACGCATACATGAGTAGCGCTCGCATATGAAAACGGTGTTCAAACCACACATGTGAGGTATCGCCGCGATCATTAGAGCGAGAGCAATAATTCTAGCCCTAGACCTCCTCTGTAACTCAAAACATGCAACCTGTAGAATTTTTTAAATGTTGCCCATGGAGATTTTTAAGGGTAAAAGTTTGTCGCCATTCCACGAACGAGCGCAATTTTGAAGTATGACATGTTGGGTATCAATTTACTCGGCGTGACATTATCTTTTACAATATAAAAAAAATTGGGCTAACTTTACTGTTGTCTTATTTTTTAATTAAAAAAAATTTATTTTTTCCAAACAAAGTGCGATTGTAAGACCGCTGCGCAAATACGGTGTGACAGAAAGTATTGCAACGACCGCCATTTTATTCTTTAGGGTGTTAGAAAAAAAAAAAGTATACTGTTTGGGGGTTCTGAGTAATTTTCTAGCCAAAAAAAATGTTTTTAACTTAAAAACAACAAATCTCAAAAAATAGGATTTTTGTAACAGCTTACCTGTAAAATCCTTTTCTTGGAGTACATCATGGGACACAGAGCCTTAAGTAATTACTTAATGGGATGTCCAATAGCAATGCTACTTGAGGGGAGGGAGACACAACCCGCAGGGTACCTCCAGACTTGAGGATCTTTACTGCTGCCTGCAGCACACTGCACCCGAAGGCGATATTCTCATACCTTCATACATCCACTTGATAACATTTTGTGAATGTATGCACTGAAGACCAAGTTGCGGCCTTGCAGATCTGAGCCATGGAGGCCTGATGACGCACTGCCCAAGAAGCACCAACCGACCTGGTAGAGTGCGCCTTAACTTGAAACGGGGGAATCTTACCCCTTAAATCATAACTTTAAATTATCACTTGCCGAATCCACTTAGCCACAGTGGATTTCAACGCTGCCTGTCCTTTCTTAGGACCCTTTGGCAGAATAAATAAGACATCAGTCTTACGAATCTGAGCAGTTGCCTTTAAATAGATTTTCACTGCTCTCACCACATCAAGACAATGTAGTGACTTTTCTTCCCTGGAACATGGTTTTGGTAAAAACGATGGCAGGACAATATCTTGGTTCATGTGAAAACCTGAGACCACTTTTGGCAAACAATCTGGACGAGGGCGTAACACCGCCGTGTCCTCATAAATAATCAAATATGGCTCTTTACAAGAAAGAGCGAAAAAAAGGGGTTCCCCTAAGTTGACTTACAGGCAACCATAAAAAAAAATATGTATGCAAAAATTATATAAAAACAACAATTTTATTTAAACATGATTAAAAATAAAATGAAACATTGATACGCTAGTTTGTTACAATACAGTTCATTATTATCATTATAGATGAAGAATTTTTTGAATAGACCTCCTTACACCAACACGTTTCGGGATACGGTATAGTCCTTCTTCAGGGGTGTAACGGAAGAAGGAATTCATATAGGATTGAATGAAAGGGATGATTTTCAACGTTTCATTATAGCAACATTAAAAATGCAGATCAATAGCACAAAAATAGTTATTGCTGGTGGGGGAGCTCCTTTAAGGCAGGGGTGCGTTGAATGTGTCTGAAACAGACATATATTTTAACAAGCTTAATATTAAAAAAAAAACATCCAAAAAACGGGAGGTTTTCTACAGTTCTGGACAACAGCTGGCCAGGAGGATATACTGAGGCCCTAAATGGATGTCCCTGGTAGTGTGGAGGATCTTGATGATAAGGTTGACAACCAAACAGGGCAATAAATCAAAATCAGCCACTTGTTTGTTATGAGGATGGAAAGGAGCCGGCCGCACGTCCCAAACACCAGCAGATAAGTGCACTATACTGTATCCCGAAACGCGTTGGGTGTAAGGAGGTCTAGCCAAAAATGAATTGTATTGTAACAAACTAGCGTATCAATGTTTTATTTTATTTTTAATCATGTTTAAATAAAATTGTTTTTATATAATTTTTGCATATATATTATTTTTTTATGGTTGCCTGTAAAGTCCACTTAGGGGAACCCCTTTTTTTCGTTCTATATTATTGGATGTGGCACCTTAAGCACAGATTAGCCATCCTTCTATTTTTTTTTTACAAGAAAGAGCAGCAAATTCCGAAACCCTCCTTGCTGAGGAGCAACCAAAAATACCAACTTCCTTGTCAGAAGGACTAGGGGAATATGTTGTATCGGTTCAAATGGCTGTTTTTGTAACACAGACAAAATTAAGTTTAGGTCCCAAGGGTTCAAGGGAGGTTTGACGGGCGGATTAAGCTGCGTTACCCCTTGTATAAAACCCCAGACTAAAGAATGAGTAGCAAGTGGTCTTTGAAATAAGACCGATAAAGCTGAGACTTGGCCTTTAATAGTACTCAAGGCCAATTTAATTTATACCCCTAATTGTAGAAAGGCAAGAATTCTGCCTATGATATATCTCAGAGGTTGCCAACCCTTGGATTCACACCAGGAAACATAAGCCCTCCAGACTCTCTAATATATAGTTCTGGAAGCTGGCTCCCTTGCATTATTCAGGGTAGAGATAACTGACCCGGAAAGCCCATGTTTGTACAGAATGTGGGTTTCAATAGCCAAGCCGTTAAATTTAGAGATCGTAAGGAAGGATGGAATATCGGTCACTGAGAGAGCAGATATGGCTGTAGTGGGAGAGACCATGGGCCCTCCACTGCCATCTTTAAGATTTCTGCATACCATGACCTTCTGGGCCATGCTGGTGCCACCAGAATTACCAGCTTTCTTTCCAGCTTGATCTTGCAAAGAAGTTGTGGCAGCAACTGAATAGGGGGGAATGCATAGATCAGTGAGAACTGATCCCATGGGGTCACCAACGCATCCGTTCCGCATGCGAATGGATTCCTTGTTCTGGCCACAAAGTTGACTAACTTCATGTTGAACCTGGACGCTAGAAGATCTATGTCCGGAGTCCCCATCTTTGGCAAAGAGCCCAAAATATGTCGGGGTGAAGAGACCATTCCCCCGGGAATAGCTGCTGGCAGGGGCGGACTGATAACTCATGGGGCCCCCGGGCAATAGGAGATTATGGGGCCCCCAGGCAATCAGAGATTATGGGGCCACACAGTATACACACACACCGTATATAATCACACAGTATACACATACATGTACACACAGTATACACAGACAGATGTAAAAAAAACACAGATTTATACATACTGTCCCTGGTTTTCCTGAGGCTGGCAACCCTGATGGGGCCCCCTAGTGGCCCAGGGCCCTCGGGCAGTGCCCGAGTCACTCAATGGTCAGTCCGCCCCTGGCTGCTGGCGACTTAAGTAGTCCAACTGCCAAAGTCCAGGCCTTTAGAGCCAGACGTACTGCCCGAATCTCTAGGATATTGATGGGCAAGGTTCTTTCGGTTCTTGACCACTATCCCTGGACAGTTGTCTTTTCTAGTACTGCTCCCCAGCCTAAAAGGCTGGCATCCTTCGTTACCACTTTCCAGATGACTGGTCTGAAGGATTTTTCTTTCAGCAGATTCTGGGTTAGCAACCACCAAGTGAGGCTTGGGGACAGCTGCATTGGTAAGTCTAAGGCTTGAATTATTTTGTTCCAAGCAGACAGGATACTGTTTTGCAACAGTATTGAATGAAACTGGGCATAGGGAACTGCTTTGAATGAAGCCACCATGGTTCCTAGTAACCTCATGCAAAGGAGAATGGAGGGATCGCCATTTGACCTGACCATCTGCTCCAGCTCTCTTATGGAGTTGATCTTTGCCTGAGGCAAGAACACCCTTTTCTGGGCTGTGTCTATGATCAGACCCAAGTACTCCAGCCTTTTTAGCGGTATTAAGGAAGATTTCTCTAGGTTAAGAATCCAACCCAAACTTTTCAGATAGTTGGTTGTAGTGCGTGCGCTTTGCTCCAAACGAGTCACCGACTGATCTATTAGCAATAGATCGTCTAGGTATGCAAGACTGTTATGCCCTGTGCCCTTAACCTGGCTAGAGGTGGGGCCGGCACTTTGGTGAACACCCAGGGTGCTGTGGCTAGCCTGAAGGGCAGGGCTACAAACTGGAAATGCTGCTGTTCTAACTCGAACCGCAGAAACTTTTGATGAGCGGGAAATATAGGGACATGCAGATACGCATCCCTGATGTCGATTGATGCAAGAAGTTCTCCTCCTAGAAGGATAGAAACTACTGACCTGATCGTCTCCATGCGAAAGGAGCGGATTTTCAGGAACTGATTTAGATTTCTTAGATCTAGAATGGGTCTGACGTCTCCATTTGGTTTTGGTACCATGAAAAAATTTGAATAAAACCCCAGACCTTGCTCTTTTGTGGGGATCTGTATGATCACCCCTTGAGATATTATTCGGTCTAGTGCCTGAAACAGAGATTGTCTTTTCTCTGGATCTGTGGGAATGCTTGACCTCAGGAAGCGAGACAATGGAAAGTCCCGAAATTCCAACTTGTACCCCAGCGTTACCGTGGAGATGACCCTTCTGTCCTGAATTTCCTCTTTCCAGACTTCTGAAAACTGCAGAAGTCTTCCCCCCCACATTGGTGAGGGGGGTTGCCTCTTCATGATGAGGCTTTAGGATTCTGCTTTGCAGGTTTCCGACCTCAGGACTTGTTTTGAGCCTGGGTCTGACCCTGAGGTTTTCCTCTAGAGTCTGATGGCGGAGGCCATCGCTACTGCCTAGAGGCGGAAGCCCCTGGCACTGGTGAAAGAGCACGTTTAAATAAAGGGCGTTTATACTTTCTTTTGACTGCCAAAAGTCTACTTTTCCCACTAGAAATTGTTTGGATATATTTCTCCAAGTCTTCTCCAAATAGTTGCTCCCCATGAAAAGGGAACCCAGTTAGGAGGTTTTTACATGGTGCTTCAGCTGACCAATTTTTTAACCACAGGATTCTACGCATATTAACAAGCATAAGCGTAAGGCGGGACGCCTGGTGAATAGAATCTTTAATGGCATCTATGGCAAATCATAATGCTTTTGGTAGTTCAGCCAATTCCCAAGCTTGTTATGCAGGAATCTCTCTAAGGGCCTGTTTAAATTGGTCCTTTAGGGATTGGCAGACGCCTATTGCAGTGACTGCAGGCTGAGTAACGGCACCTGCCATGGAAAAAGAAGATTTTAACAGGGATTCCAACTTTTTATCTGTTGGATCCTTAAGCATCTGTGCATTGTCTACAGAACAAGTTAGGCCTTTATTCACACTGGAAATCGCAGCGTCAACTGCTGGTATTTTCCATCTTTTAGAGAATTTCTCTTCCAGGGAATAGAGAATTGAAAATCTCTTAGGAGGGAGAAAATGCTTATCCGGGTGATCCCATTCAGCAAAAATAAGCTGTTCTAGTAATGCATGTGCAGGAAACGCATGCAAAGGCTGAGAAGGTTTTAAGGAACCCAAGGAAGAAACCAAGCTTTCAGGAGACTGCGTTAGGGGTAGCATAAAAGTGGAACGAACCATCTCCGTAAGAGTTTGTATCAGGAATTTCTCATATTGTGAGGCTGAAAAAGGTTCATCTACCGTTGTTTCCTCCACAGAGGAATCATTGGATTGTTTTTCCTCCTGATCGACTGAGGGTAACACCTCATCCTGAGCCCACTGTTCCCCTTGCAAAGGTTCCATCCACTTGAATGGAGGATGCGATTAAAGCCGCTTCTTTCCAGACCCTGCAGGGAGGAGGAAAGGACATCTTCAGTCACATATACAGGGGATGAGATGTGAGAATCAGCTGCACCATTAATTTGTTCCAATGGCTCACCCTGGCTTGCCATAACTGGTAATTCAGGCGAGGATGACAGCATGGAAATGCGACTCGAGATCCTAATGCCTGGGGGTGAAACCTTTTAGTATCTTTTTGGTTTTTGTGCTGTCTTTTTTGGCAGGCATAGTCCTAAGTAGGGGTGCAACGGATCGTCACCGATCCGTGATCCGAACGGGCCAGGCTGTTCGGATCGGCACACCCGCGGTCCGCGGAGCGCTCCGCGGCCTCGGGTTTTAGGAAAGGCCGCGGCTTCGGCCTAGCTCCGGAGCCCGGCCATCTTGGTACACCCAGCAACGTCATCACCTCGCCCTCAACTCGTGGGTCCGGCGGCTGGCTTGGCGGCGCCGGCTTCTCTTAACACTAAGGTCAGACTAACAGCACTGTAATGTATACAGTGCGGGGGGACATGTGGCTGTATTACAGTGGGGGGGGGGCGTGTGGCTGTATTACAGTGGGGGGACATGTGGCTGTATTACAGTGGAGGGGGGGGGTGTGTGGCTGTATTACAGTGGGGGGGACATGTGGATGTATTACAGTGGGGGGGACATGTGGATGTATTACAGTGGGGGGGACATGTGGATGTATTACAGTGGGGGGGGACATGTGGATGTATTACAGTGGGGGGGGGACATGTGGATGTATTACAGTGGGGGGGACATGTGGATGTATTACAGTGGGGGGGGGACATGTGGATGTATTACAGTGGGGGGGACATGTGGATGTATTACAGTGGGGGGGACATGTGGATGTATTACAGTGGGGGGGACATGTGGATGTATTACAGTGGGGGGGACATGTGGATGTATTACAGTGGGGGGGGGGACATGTGGATGTATTACAGTGGGGGGGGTACATGTGGATGTATTACAGTGGGGGGGGGACATGTGGATGTATTACAGTGGGGGGACATGTGGATATATTACAGTGGGGGAGATGTGGATATATTACAGTGGGGGGAGATGTGGATATATTACAGTGGGGGAGATGTGGATATATTACAGTGGGGGAGATGTGGATATATTACAGTGGGGGAGATGTGGATATATTACAGTGGGGGAGATGTGGATATATTACAGTGGGGGGAGATGTGGATATATTACAGTGGGGGGAGATGTGGATATATTTTTTTTTTGTTGATCCTAAAATGATCCGATCCGTGACTCTGATCCGAGGAACGATCCGAACCGTGAGTTTTTTGATCCGTTGCACCCCTAGTCCTAAGTACAAAAACAGAGGCACTATACAAATTTGCACTTAATTGCTGAAAATAGTCATGACTTTTAAAGCTGCTATAAAGTTCAGCCTAGTGCTGGGAAAAAAGTGTTGTTCTTGTATTAGGAATGCCAGTTTTGCAACCCATACATGGGGGGGGGGGCAGAGACCCATTCCAGCAGTAGGCACAGACACAGTAAAAAACAGCCACAGTCCCTGGAAGGAGGAGGGGTTATATAGGAAGTAAATTTCCTTGATTGGTTTACCATTGTCAACACCTGAAGGTGGCCTATAACCCATTAAGTAATTACTTAAGGCTCTGTGTCCCATAATGTACGACAAAGAAAGAGGCTCGGTTCTTATGTGGTTAAATAGCAGTTTTGGATGAACAGATACTTCTACAAGGACCTGATACTTTTTACCTGATTTATTACAGCAAGAGAAGAGCAAGGAGAAGGTAGACCCTATGCTTGTTTTTCTATGGTGGTTAATAAATCTGCATAGTAATAATAAAAGATATTGGATTTCTTTTCCTAAGAATTTTTGATCTTTTCTCCCTAAAGTACATCTAGCAGCCATGGAAGGTCACCTGCACTGCTTCAAATTTCTGCTCAGTAAAGTTGTGAGTATAACCCGAGCATTGGAAGCGAGGAACAGCAATCAGGACAGCCCGAGAGACCTGGCCCGTCGCTTCTATAAAGAGAGGATTACACAGTACATCGATGGTGTGGAATATGAGCGAGATCATCCAGAGGAACAGGAGAGTGAGTAATTCTATACCCAGTTTACCAAATCCATCCTCCATGGAAATATGCAACAAACTTAGTTCAGACACTGACCCCAGTGATGAGCTTGAGGCTTCCAGGACTTAAAGAATATGTAAACCCAACATTTCATATTCCTGATATGTGCCTGCTGTACCATGTACAGTATCTCACAAAAGTGAGTACACCCCTCACATTTTTGCAAATATTTTATTATATCTTTTCATGTGACAACACTGAAGAAATTATTATATATAATACAATATTTACAAAAATGTGAGATACTGTTCTTGTATGAGAAAGTATCCTGTTCTCTTTGTATTGCTTCCTTTATGTGAAATCCCTGGTGGTCCTGCCAGTCCCTCTGCTTTCCTATTAAAAACTGACCATACCAGGTATGAGACCACATGTGGTCAGTTTTCTAGCTGTGCTGAGAACTCAGCCTGCTCTCCTCTAATGATTATTACAGGTTTTTATATAGCGTGTCAATTTACGCAGCACTTCACATATATATATTGTATACATTCACATCAGTCCGTGCCCTCAAAGAGCTTACAATCTAAGGTCCTTAACACACATTCATACATACACATACTAGGGTCAATTTGGACAGGAGCCAATTAACCTCCCAGCATGTTTTTGGAGTGTGGGAGGAAACCGGAGTACCCGGAGGAAACCCACACAGGCACAGGGAGAACATGCAAACTCCAGGCAGATAGTGTCATGATTGGGATTCAAACCTGTGACCCTAGTGCTGCTAGGCGGAAGTGCTAACTACTTAGCTACTGTACTGCACTCAGACTTGTCTTGACACCACCACCCCCCCCCCCCCCCCCCCCCAGCAATTCTATGGGAAGATCGATGTGCTGCTATTTCATCTCCCCTAGCTCTTTAAGCTCATTTTGCAGCTGAGAACAGAGGGTAAGTTTTCACTTATAAAAAGATATTTATAATGTTTTTTTTATATCTATATACACAATTGTTTTTGGCTTTCATTTCTATTTTAAACTGAATGGGTTGTTTTATAAGATAAGGGTTTACATATACTTTAAAGCTAAATTTTGGTCTAGATATAAAATACACAAATTAGTGCAGCTCATTATACCTTAACACAGTGTTTCTCAACTCCAGTCCTCAAGGTGCCCCAACAGATCATGTTTTCAGGATTTCCCTCAGATGAAACAGCTGTGGTAATTACTAAGGCAGTGAAACTGATCAAATCACCTGTGCAAAATAATGGAGAGCCTGAAAACATGCTCTGTTGGGGCACCTTGAGAACTGGAGTAGAAAAACACTGCATTAACATATCATTAAATGCGTCTTTTTTTTTTAAATGCAAGCAGTGCAAAAACCTGAGTTTGGCCCAGTATCAGCATGCTTGCCGTTCACTGTCCAGCAGGACTCAGAATGGGAGAAGGGAAGAGGCACAAGGAACCAATCAGCTGTGCTGCATGCCTCATGTGGCAATAAGGAGCATGCAGATAAGGGGAAAAAACAGCGTGACAGAGAGGTGACCTCATTAGTCTGCTGCTTCTCCTTTCACTGTTCAGTCACAGGCTGGGGAAGGGCCAGACAAGTAAGTGTTACTGAACTGCTAAAATAATTAAAACCAGAGAAGCAGCATGACAGTCACTTACTAGCAGTGAGGCCTTTGTTTCCTTTTTTTTAAAGATTTAAATATAAAGCAGTGAACACCATATCTAGCTAAATGAAGTTGGGTGTGTGTCATCCTTTCTTGCCTTCCTGAAACTGATCATGTGACAGGAAACTTGGTGTGTAATCTTGAAACTGTATAAAGATGATAAAATCCTCTATATTATTGACCAGCGCTGTGACCAAGGCGGTGTGCCGAAACGCGTCAGCCCTTGTATCTTTTTACATGTACCAATAAACGTTTAAATTTGGATATGGACATGGAGTTGCTGGCTTTTCCTATTTTGACTATTACTGACCATTGGCCTGTTGAACTCATCCAGCATTGCATCATTTAAAATAATCTTGGAACCTTGTATTTCCCTTAATCAAATCCTATTTTGTGCACCGAGCAGCCAGTATTGGCTACTGAGGTGCCCTCATTGGTGTGTGAGATGGCGTAGGGGGTGTGACAGAGCTCTGATTGGAAGCTGAGGTCGAGGGATTGGTGAATTCTGTGTGCCCAGGATTGGGTTGCTTCCTGGGTACTCCTAGGAGGATCTGGTTAATATTTAAGGTACTTGAACGTTTCTTGTGGAGAACTGTTTCCACTTTCAAAGTCAAATTTGAGAACCCCCTGCCCCACTCTGTTTAGTTCCCATTCACATAGAATACCTAAAAACAATTCATTAAAAAAATAACTCTTACTTTTTCTAGGTGTTTCCTTCGAGTAGGTTCGTACTAAGGATGAGCTCCGGCGTGTTCGCACACTCCATGCGCAGAGCCCGCCAGGAAGTCGGCACGGCACTGCGCTAATCACAGGCAATGAGATATTTTCCCGATGTGCGGCTGCAGAGATCGGGAAATGTCTCACTGCCTGTGATTAGCACAGCGCCGTGCCGACTTCCTGGTGGGCTCTGCACGTGGAGTGTGCAAACACGCCGGAGCTCATCCCTAGTTTGTACATAACACTCTATAGACTCTTACCGCTCCACAGCTTGCTAACCATTTCAAAAGCAAAATCGACACAATTCGCAAGGAGCTATCCACCATTCAACTTCCTCCCCTACCCAACACATCAGGTCCAACACCACACTCAATACTCTCCTCCTTCTGCCCAGTTACCACCGATGAAGTTGATAAACTCCTCTCCATGGCCCACCTCGCCACCTGTCCCCTGGACCCTGTCCCCTCACAATTACTGCGACCACCTTCCCATATCCTAAACTCCCTAACCCACATCTTCAACCTCTCCCTCTCCTCCGGCACCTTTCCTTCCCTTTCCTTCCCTGCTCAAACATGCACTGGTTACCCCCATACTTAAAAAACCCTCACTAGACCCCACCTGTTTGAATAACTTAAGACCCATCTCCCTGCTCCCATTTGCCTCCATGCTCATCGAACGCCTTGTCCATGACCGAATGAGTCGCTACCTCACGGACAACAACCTTCTCGACCCCCTACAGTCCGGCTTCTGTCCACAACATTCCACTGAAACTGCCCTACTAAAACTCACCAATGACCTACTAACTGCTAAAACCAATGGCCATTACTCCATACTCATACTCTGAGATCTCTCTGCTGCCTTCGACACAGTTAACCACCTGCTCCTCCTCAGCAAACTACACTCCCTTGGCCTCCGTGATTCTGCTTTATCCTGGTTCTCCTCCTACCTATCTCAGCGCACTTTCAGTGTCACTTACAAGTCCATCTCCTCCGCTCCTCTTCCTCTCTCTGTTGGGGTACCCCAAGGCTCTGTCCTTGGGCCCCTCCTATTCTCGCTCTATACCTCCTCCCTGGGCCAGTTGATAACCTCCCATGGCTTCCAGTACCACCTCTACGCCGATGACACCCAGATCTATCTCTCCACTCCTCAACTCATCCCCTCGATCTCCTCACGAATCTCCAACTTACTGAATGACATATCGGTATGGATGTCGCATCACTTTCTCAAACTCAATCTTTCTAAAACTGAGCTTGTAATATTTCATCCTTCCCGGTCCCCCCTCCATAACTTTACTATTAAGATCAACAACACAACCATTGGTCCCTTCACACATGCCAGAGTGCTGGGTGTAATTCTTGACTCTGACCTCTCCTTCAGCCCCCACATCCAATCACTGGCTAAATCCTGCCGCCTTAACCTCCGCAACATCTCCAGAATTTGACCCTTCCTGACTAATGACACCACAAAGCAACTTATTAACTCCTTGATTATTATTTCCCGACTTGACTACTGGAACTCTCTTCTTAATGGTCTACCCTTACACAGGCTATCCCCCCTTCAGTCTATTATGAATGCTGCTGCTAGACTAATACACCTCACTAACCGATCCGTGACTGCTGCTCCTCTCTGCCATTCCCTTCACTGGCTTCCGCTACCCCACCGTATAAAATTCAAAATGCTAACCACAACATACAAGGCCATCCACAACATCGCCCCCATCTACATCACCAACCTCATCTGCAAATATCGCCCAAATCGTCCCCTCCGCTCCTCCTAGCACTTCTCCTGCTCTCTAGCTCCCTTGTTACCTCCTCTCATGCTTGCCTTCAGGACTTCTCCAGAGCCTCTCCCATCCTCTGAAATTCCCTGCCCCCAGTATATCCGATCCGCCCCTAACCTGTCCACCTTTAGGAGATCCCAGAAAACTCACTTACTCAGGGAAGCCTATCCCACACCCACCTAACAATTGTCCCGAGCCACCCCCATCAAATCATTCCCCGCATCTATTACCTTTTGTACCACCACCCCCTCCCTTTAGAATGCAAGCTCTATGAGCAGGGTCCTCCTGTCCCTTCTGTATTAAACTGTACTGTAATTGTGCTGTCCCCCCTCTACATTGTAAAGAGCTGCCTAAACTGTTGGCACTATATAAATCGTGAATAATAATAATAGACAGCTTCTAATGTGCAGTCAAGGGACAGACTGAGGGATAGTTTTATTTAAAAGTGCTTTAACACACAATGTACCACCCAATCCTTCAGATCTTTAACCCTTTGTTAGGACATACAGTGTGCACATCTAGTGATGAGATCTGCCAGCATAGTATAGCAGGGTTAGTGATGGTAAACATAGCTCTCCAGCCTTCTCCTTAACATTACATAGAAAGGGAAACCTAAGTAGGTGAGCAGTAATTTTTAAAAATCATGCAACGTGAATGGGAACATCAGATATAAAGTAGACGTTATCCCAGTTTGCCTGCAAAAATGGGAATAAATAAGTAAAAAAATGCACTATAAACATCAAATTAAAGTCCATATATGTACCGAAACAAATGATACATATGAAAGGTAGTCCTTATTAACATGGCAAAGTGACTAATTCCATATCTGTGTCTATCACCAAATATCCCAGTGAATCCACCACCAGCTATGGGAAGGCTTACCAGCTCCAATGGACCTATTGTCACAGGGGGTCAAAGAACGCCTGCGGCTTAAACCCAGCCAGGGCCTTTCTCCACACTTTAGGATCACTCCCCACTCCGGATGATATCCGTGGAAATGGAAAGAGGGTTGCCACCGAAAAAAATAAACCAAACGGCTCCACATAGTGTAAAAATCCTTTAGGTTTTTTTAGGGATCCCACTCACAGCAATACACAATGAGCTGCCCCAGGACAATGTCAGGAGTGACGAAACGCGTAGGGGAGAGAGACGTGCTGATGTCACCATCTCTCTTCTTGTGTCCCGACGATCGGGTTTGTTTAGATGTGTGCTGGTCGACACACTAAACTTAACCACTTGCCGCCCGCCCTATTACAAAACGACGGCGGCAAAGTGGTTTGATATTCCTGACCGGACGTCATATTATTATTATTCAGGATTTATATAGCGCCAACAGTTTACGCAGCGCTTTACAATATAAAAGGGAGACAATACAGTTATAATACAATAAAATACAAGAGGATTAAGAGGGCCCTGCTCAGAAGAGCTTACAATCTAATATGACGTGATCAGGATATTGAGCCGCTGCGCACCCCCGGGGGCGCGCATCGCGGCGATCGTTGTTGCGGGGTGTCAGTCTGACACCCTGCAACACAGATCTAGGTAAAGAGTCTCTGACGGAAACTCTTTACCACGTGATCAGCCGTGTCCACGGCTGATCACGATGTAAATAGGAAGAGCCGGTGATCGGCTTTTCCTCACTCGCGTCTGACAGACGCGAGTAGAGGAGAGCCGATTGGCTGCTCTCCTGACAGGGGGGGTCTGTGCTGATTGTTTATCACCACAGCCCCCCCCCCCTCGGATCCTACCCAGGACCACCAGGGAAGCCGCCCAGGACCACCTGGATGGCCACCACACTGGACCACCAGGTATGGCCCCTAGACCCCCAGGGAAATACCAATATGTGCCCAGGCAGCTGCCAATCTGTGCCCAGGCAGCTGCCAATCAGTGCCCACTTCAATGCCTACCACTGCCAGTGCCACCAGGGATGCCTATCAGTGCCGCGTATCAGTGCCCATCAGTGCCACGTATCAGTGCCCAGCAGTTTTTTTTACATTTTTAAAAATGGGAATACACTTTAGGCCTCATTTACATCAGCTCAGAGGTCCGTACACCACAAATGAATTTATGCATCTGGATAAATATACACAGTGCTCAGCATAAATGAGTTCACCCCTTTTGAAAATTAAGATTTTAATCAATATCTCAATGAACACAAAAACAGTTTCCAAAATGTTGACAAAACTGAGTTTTATAGAACATTTGTTTAGCTCATTACATGAAAGTATGGTTAATATTATAACTTAGGTTACAAAATCTTCAGTTTTACTCAAATTAGTCGATGCAAAAATGAATACACCCCACAACAAAAACTACTACATCTACTATTTTGTATGACCTCCATGGTTTGTAAGGACAGCACCAAGTCTTCTAGGCATGGAATGAACAAGTTGGCGACATATTGCAACATCTTTTTCCATTCTTCAAGAACGACCTCTTTTAGAGCCTGGATGCTGGATGGAGAGTGAAGCTCAACTTGTCTCTTCAGACTTCCCCCATAGGTGTACGATTAGGTTCAGATCAGGAGACCTACTTGGCCACTTAATCACTTTCACCCGTTCTTCAGAAATGCAACAGTGGCCTTTAGATGTGTGTTTTGTATCATTGTCATGTTGGAAAAGTGCCCGACAACCGAGGGCACGGAGTGATGGCAGCATCTTCTCTTTCAATATAGGGCAGAACATCTGTGAATTCATGAGACCATCAATGATGTGCAGCTCCCCGACACCAGCAGCACTCATGCAGCCCCACAGAAGGACACGGCCACCACCATGGTTCACTGTAGGCACCATGCATTTTTATTTCTACTCCTCACCTTTGCAACGCCATGCAGTTTTGAAGCCATCAGTTCCAAAAACATTTATCTTGGCCTCATCACTCCAGAGTACAGAAGAGATATATAATAAATATATCATATTTATTTTTTATTTTATTTTTTTAATGCAAAGACTCGCTGGACCACAAATCCATTACGCGATGATGGAGCATTGAAATATATATAGTTAAACAATTTTTCCCTATACAGTGGAACCTTGGATTACGAGCATAATCCGTTCCAGGAAAATGCTTGTAATCCAAAGCACTCGCATATCAAAGCGAGTTTCCCCATAGAAGTCAATGGAAACTAAGATAATTAGTTCCGCATTGACTTCTATTGCATGCAATACCGCATGTGGCCAGAGGTGGGGGGTGCCGGAGAGCCCCGGAAATACTCGGGGACAGCTGGGCTGAACTCGGAAAGCTTAGGAAAGGCTTGGAAACACTCGGGAACGGAGTATTTCTGAGTGTTTTCGAGTATTACCGAGTCATTCTGAGTTTTTCCGAACGGCTCCGGACCGTTCCGAGTGTCCCAAGCGCCCCCCGCACCTCTGGCCAAATGCGGTAGTGCACCGCCCATTAGCTGGAATTCTGAGTCAGAATTAAAAAAAAAAAAAGTTGCTCGTCTTTCAAAACGCTCCTTAACCACGTTATTCATAAACCAAGGTTCCACTGTACTTGAATTATTAAACAGACAAAATGGGGGAAATTTACCAAAACTGGTGCACTCAGAATCTGGTGCAGCTGTGCATGGTAGCCAAACAGCTTCCAACTTCAGCTTATTCATTTAACATTTTGCAATAAAACCTGGAAGCTGATTGGTTTCTATGCAGAGCTGCACCAGATTTTACACACCAGTTTTAGTAAATGACCCCCAATGTGTCCAGAGGACAATAATCCCATTTCATTTACTCTATAGACTTCCATGACACTTAATTTTATAGACAGCAACCTTCATTTTAACCTTTTTTTATTATTTTGTTTTCTTTTTTTTTTTTTTTTTAGATTTGGCATTTCCTGCTCATGTTGCTGCCTTCAAAGGTGACTTGGTAACACTTCGAAAGCTGGTAGAAAGCGGAATCATCAACATCAATGAGCGAGATGCCCGGGGCGCCACGCCACTACACAAGGGTAAATGTCATACTTTAATTTACACAGCCAACATTTTATATTAATAGAAAAATGTCTCTTAGCAACGTCTGATGATGTAAAGTTACACAGGTAAACTTCTGTCTTTGATCCAAATGACTTTTGGCTTTTTAATTTTTTTTTATCAGACCGGGCATGTTAGGTGAACAATGGGAGACAAAGAAACATTTCTCAAATAACATCTTCACACACATTCCTGTACAAAGCTCTCTAAATGCCCATGAGGTAGTCATACCTGAATTAGCAGCAAAGCCCATGAAAGTAATCCTTCACAAGGCTAGAGTCCATTTGGGCAGTAAATCCACGGAGGTAGTAGGTAATCCCTTAGAGAGTCCATGATTTGGCCGTAATCCACAAAAGGCAGCAAGTCCAGCTGGTAGCTATAGGTCCCTATAAATCCACTGGTTCCAGACCCTATAGGGAACCCCGACTGGACTCCCTAGAAGGGGCTTCAGACTGACAGAGTAATGGATACGTTTTTTTTTTTCAGTGTTTCCCATCATACCTATCTAGGGCAATATTGAGCCCTTACTTATATGACTTGTGGGGTGCAGTAACCCTCTGAAAAAAAGCATGAAACCTGACCAGCCGACTTATCCCCTTCATTACAAAAGAGGACAAAGCGGCAGTAGTTGGAACCATCATTAACTCCCGACTCGACTACGCAAAAACTCCCTCTACGCTGGATTACCTAAATACCAGATTGCACGCCTACAACTCATCCAAAACACCGCAGCAAGACTGATAACAGGAAAAAAACCCTGGGAATCCATTTCCCCATCCCTGAGGAGCCTACATTGGCTAACCATAAAGGATCGGATCACATTCAAGACCCTCTGCCTCACCCACAAATGCCTACATGGAAACGCGCCTCAATACCTATGCGAGAAAATAAAACGCTACGTACCTAATCGCAGTCTTCGATCAACCCACCAAAACCTACTCCACGTTCCCAAATCCCGCTACAAATCAAAGGGAGAACGAAGATTCGCAGTCCAAGGACCCCGGCTATGGAACACTCTACCGACCAACATCCCGTATGGAAGAAAACCATCAGGCCTTCAGGAGGAAACTCAAGATCTACCTCTTCTAAAAAGCTGGAACCACAGGATGGACCAAGCGCCTTGAGGTGATTCAGTTCGCGTTTGCAGCGCTATACAAGTCATTCATTCATTCATTCATTCAGCCCTTCCTTCTCAGATCCACCAGCCTAGCAGGTCAACCAAGGACAAATGTTGCAAAAAGGTACATTGTAACATTTAGTCTGTACACATAAACACAGCTGACCTGATGAACCTTAGAGCAAGAACACAACAGAAGAACTTTTAATGTGGAGTTCTTCTATAGGCCTGTGGGGGAGGTACATTACAAACGCCAACGATTGCAGCTAATGAGGAATAAAATAGTGATTGTAGAAAGTTTCTCAACCTGTCTGACCACTATTCTTGCAATAAGTCTGATCTCAGGAAGGAGAGTTCACTTTGGCATACAAAGATACATCACTGATAAGGTTGAATAACAACACCAGTCCATCCACTTCGATCTGTGCGCCTGTGACTATTGTTTTCCATATCCCTGTACATGGTGTTTGCTGAGAAACATATCTAAATTTTTTTTTTTAGATTTATGAATACTCTCTGCTGACACCACCAACTGCGGAAAGGAGTGCTACATGCTTACCACCAACTGCGGAAGGGAGTGCTACATGCTTACCACCAACTGCGGAAGGGAGTGCTACATGCTTACCACCAACTGCGGGAGTGCTACATCCTTACCACCAACTGCGGGAGTGCTACATCCTTACCACCAACTGCCGAAGGGAGTGCTACATCTTTACCACCAACTGCCGAAGGGAGTGCTACATCCTTACCACCAACTGCCGAAGGGAGTGCTACATCTTTACCACCAACTGCGGAAGGGAGTGCTACATCCTTACCACCAACTGCCGAAGGGAGTGCTACATCTTTACCACCAACTGCGGAAGGGAGTGCTACATCCTTACCACCAACTGCCGAAGGGAGTGCTACATCCTTACCACCAACTGCCGAAGGGAGTGCTACATCCTTACCACCAACTGCCGAAGAGATTGCTACATCCTTACCACCAACTGCGGAAGGGAGTGCTACATCCTTCCCACCAACTGCGGAAGGGAGTGCTACACCCTTACCACCAACTGCGGAAGGGAGTGCTACATCCTTCCCACCAACTGCGGAAGGGAGTGCTACATCCTTCCCACCAACTGCGGAAGGGAGTGCTACACCCTTACCACCAACTGCGGAAGGGAGTGCTACATCCTTACCACCAACTGCGGAAGGGAGTGCTACATCCTTACCACCAACTGCGGAAGGGAGTGCTACATCCTTACCACCAACTGCGGAAGGGAGTGCTCCATCCTTACCACCAACTGCGGAAGGGAGTGCTACATCCTTACCACCAACTGCGGAAGGGAGTGCTACACCCTTACCACCAACTGCGGAAGGGAGTGCTACATCCTTACCACTAACTGCGGAAGGGAGTGCTACATCCTTACCACCAACTGCGGAAGGGAGTGCTACATCCTTACCACCAACTGCGGAAGGGAGTGCTCCATCCTTACCACCAACTGCGGAAGGGAGTGCTACATCCTTACCACCAACTGCGGAAGGGAGTGTAAACCGCCGTCGAACCCACACTGAATTTGCAGGGTTTCCAGTGTGAACCGAGCCTATGCGTCTCTTCACCAGGGAGAATATGTTCATTGTTTGTAGTGTTCCTCACTACTGAGGTCCGCCAACCCCCTTTATTAGCTTTGTTGCCCTTCTCTGGAATCCCGTTCGTTCCAGCACATCCTTCCTGAGGACTGGTGACCAGAGATAGATGGCATATTCAAAATGTGGCAGAACCAGAGTTTTGTAAAGTGGTAGAATAATAGTTTTAGAGTAAATCCCCTTTTTAAAGTGTTTGTTACCCCAACATTTCATATTCCTGATATGTGGCTGCTGTACCATGTACTTGTATGAGACAGTATCCTGTTCTTTGTATTGCTTCCTTTGTGTGAAATCCCTGGAGTTCCTGCCAGTCCTCCTGCTTTCCTATTAAAAACTGACCACACTAAGCAGGAGAACACATCGTGGTCAGTTCTCTAGCTATGCTGGGAACTCAGCCTGCTCTCCTCCAATGATCAGACTTGTCCTGACACACCCCTTCTGCACAGCCATTCACTGGGAAGATCAGTGTGCTGCTGCTGCTTCTCCTCCCTCCAGCTCTTATGCAGCTGAGGGAATGTGATCACTTTGGAAAAAGGGTATTTATAATGTTTTTTATATCTATACAAAAAGGTTTTGCCTTTCATTTCTATTTTAAACTGAATGAGTTGCTTTACATGGTGATCGTTTACAATCACTTTAATGTGTGCTAATAGTCTGCTGTCCTTGCTTGCTGCAGCTTGGCATTGCATGCTATTGCTGAGCTTGTGATCTACTAGGACCGCAGATCTTTTTCCATCCTGGATTCCCCCTCTAGCTAGTAACTTGTATTCATATTTTTAGCTCCCAAGTTCATTACTTGACATTTTCTAATAACCACTTGCTTACTGGTCACTTAAGCACTTGCCGACCAGCCGCCGCAGTTTTGGCACGGCTGGGCGAAACGATGTTATGTAACGTCACTTTGCCCTGTGGCCACTAGGGGCGCGCTGCTCGACCCCGGAGCCGATGCAAGTGCCCGGCGTTTCTCTGAGGGGAGAAGAGACAGATCGTGTGTTCATACATAGTATGAACAGCGATCTGTCATCTCCCCTACACAGTCCCCTCCCCCCTTCAGTTAGAACACACTGAGGGAACACAGTTAACCCCTTGATCTCCCCCTAGTGTTAACCCCTTCCCTGCCAGTGACATTTACACAGTAATCAGTGCATTTTTATAGCACTGATCGCTGTATAAATGACAATGGTCCCAAAAATGTGTCAAAAGTGTCCGATGTGTCCGCCATAATGTCGCAGTCCCGATAAAAATCGCAGATCGCCGCCATTACTAGAAAAAAAAAAAAAAAGAATAATAAAAATGCCATAAATATATCCCCTATTTTGTAGATGCTATAACTTTTGCGCAAACCAATCATTATACGCTTATTGCGATTTTTTTTTTTTTTTTACCAAAAATATGTAGAAGAATACATATTGGCCTCAACTGAGGAAAAAATTTGTTTTTTTAAATATTTTTGGGGGATATTTATTATAGCAAAAAGTTAAAAATATTGCTTTTTTTTCAAAATTGTCGCTATTTTTTTGTTTATAGCGCAAAAAATAAAAATCACAGAGGTGATCAAATATCACCAAAAGAAAGCTCTATTTGTGGGGAAAAAAAGGACATCAATTTTGTTTGGGTGCAATGTCGCATGACCGTGCAATTGTCAGTTAAAGCGACACAGTGCCGAATCGCAAAAAATGCTCTGGTCAGGAAGGGGGTAAAATCTTCCGGGGCTGAAGCGGTTAAACTTCAAATTTTCTGCATTAACGGATGACTGACGTGATACAAAACTCTACTACTGTTAGGAGACAAATGTTAACTAGAGGGGATCTGCAGGATTATAAAAATGAAGGGCATTTTTTCCATTAAAGTAAATTCTGGGGGGTTTGGAGAGAAAACTAGGGTAGAGTTTTTGGAGGAAGCCCATGTTGCTGATTTTAAACCAGATGTACTTGAGAAAGGTTCAGGTCTTCTTTGAACCTACAGAAAGCCCAGTATAGATTTGTAATCTGTGTTCTTTCCTTCCCAGCTGCAGGACAGGGCCGAATTGAATGCCTGCAGTGGCTCCTGGAGATGGGGGCTGACTACAACATCACCAATGAGGCCGGGGAGACCCCAAAGGATGTTGCTAAACGGTAATATGAGTGGGTGTCGGCTTATAGAATATTAGCAAATCAAATCAAATTAAAGAGTCCATTCCCTAAAGGGCTAATTTTATAGTGGCGGTATTATTTTGGATGTCGCTTTTTAAGGTCTGTGTATAGCGGTTATGATAAAAGGCTGGCCAAACATTCTGTAATCTGATTCTATCATGTGTTGAATTGAAATAGAATTGTAAATAATTGTATAGAAATCAAAAAGGTATAGGTTCAAATATAATCCAATGCATTCATAAGATTTCTATGAGGTTGCATTACCACTTTGCCTACAGGGCACTTTCATCCCCTTCCTGCCCAGGCCCATTTTCAGCTTTCAGCGCTGTCACACTTTGAAGACAATTGCGCGGTCATGCAACCCCATTGGGTTTTTTAAATTTTTGCTAAACAAACCAAAAGCTTTAATAAAAAAAATATGTTTCATAGTTTGTTATAAAATTTTGTAAACAGGTAATTCTTCTCCTTCACTGATGTGCGCTGATGAGGCGGCACTGATAGGTGGCACTGATGAGGTGGCACTGATAGGTGACACTGATAAAGAAGCACTGATAGGTGACAATGATGAGGCGGCACTGATAGGTGGCATTGATGAGGCAGCATTGATGAGGCACCAATGATGAGGTGGCAATGATAGGTGGCACTGATAGGTGGCACTGATGAGGCAGCACTGATAGGTGACAATGATGAGGCAGCACTGATAGGTGGCACTGATGAGGCGGCACTGATAGGTGACAATGATGAGGCAGCACTGATAGGTGGCACTGATGAGGTGGCACTGATAGGTGGCACTGATGAGGCAGCACTGATAGGTGACAATGATGAGGCAGCACTGATAGGTGACAATGCTGAGGCAGCACTGATATATGGCACTGATGAGGCGGCACTGATAGGTGACAATGATGAGGCAGCACTGATAGGTGACAATGCTGAGGCAGCACTGATATATGGCACTGATGAGGCAGCACTGATAGGTGACAATGATGAGGCAGCACTGATAGGTGCCACTGATGAAGCGGCACTGATAGGTGACAATGATGAGGCAGCACTGATAGGTTGCACTGATAGGTAACAATGATGAGGCAGCACTGATATATGGCACTGATGAGGCGGCACTGATAGGTGCCACTGATGAGGCGGCACTGAAAGGTGGCACTGATAGGTGCCACTGATGAGACGGCACTGAAAGGTGGCACTGATAGGTGCCACTGATGAGGCGGCACTGAAAGGTGGCACTGATAGGTGCCACTGATGAGACGGCACTGAAAGGTGGCACTGATAGGTGCCACTGATGAGGCGGCACTGATAGGTGACAATGATGAGGCGGCACTGATAGGTGACAATGATGAGGTGGCACTGATAGGTGGCACTGATAGGTGACAATGATGAGGCTGTACTGATAGATGGCACTGATGAGGCGGCACTGATAGGTGACAATTATGAGGCGGCACTGATAGGTGGCACTGATGAGGCAGCACTGATAGGTGACAATCATGAGACGGCACTGATGAGGTGGCACTGATAGGTAGCACTGATAGCTGACAATGATGAGGAGGCATTGATGGGTACTGATTAGCAGCACTGGTGGGCACTGTTGGGACTGCACTGATAATTATCAATTCGGATAATCAGTGGCGATGTCCCTTTAACACAAGCCGTATATTGGCTCTTTTTCTCTCCTCATGCTGATAGCCGATAACTGACTTGTGTTTACTTCCATGATCAGCTGTCATTGGACACAGCTAATCACGTGGTAAAGGGTCACTGTGATTGGCCCTTTACAACGATCTGTGATCAGCTGAGTCCGAAGGATGTCCATGTACGCCCTCCTGGCAAATTAAGCCCGCGCTGTAGCCATTTTTCGGCTATAGTGTGGGCAGGAAGGGGTTAAACATTGATTGGATAAGTTGGAAGTTTTTTTGTTAGCCCTAAACAGATGTTAAAGCTGTCATAGAGAGGTATGAAGCACTGTGTGTAATAGAGAGGTATGAAGAACTGTGTGTAATAGAGAGGTATGAAGAACTGTGATCCCTCATTCCTTAAAGTGGTATGAGACATGGTGTGTGATGGGTATGAGACACGGTGTGTGATGGGTATGAGACATTGTGTGTGATGGGTATGAGACACTGTGTGTGATGGGTATGAGACACTGTGTGTGATGGGTATGAGACATTGTGTGTGATGGGTATGAGACACGGTGTGTGATGGGTATGAGACATTGTGTGTGATGGGTATGAGACAATGTGTGTGATGGGTAGGAGACACTGTGTGTGATGGGTATGAGACACGGTGTGTGATGGGTAGGAGACACGGTGTGTGATGGGTAGGAGACACTGTGTGTGATGGGTATGAGACATTGTGTGTGATGGGTATGAGACACGGTGTGTGATGGGTATGAGACATTGTGTGTGATGGGTATGAGACACGGTGTGTGATGGGTATGAGACATTGTGTGTGATGGGTATGAGACACGGTGTGTGATGGGTATGAGACACGGTGTGTGATGGGTATGAGACATTGTGTGTGATGGGTATGAGACAATGTGTGTGATGGGTATGAGACACGGTGTGTGATGGGTATGAGACATTGTGTGTGATGGGTATGAGACACGGTGTGTGATGGGTATGAGACATTGTGTGTGATGGGTATGAGACAATGTGTGTGATGGGTAGGAGACACTGTGTGTGATGGGTATGAGACACGGTGTGTGATGGGTATGAGACATTGTGTGTGATGGGTATGAGACACGGTGTGTGATGGGTATGAGACACGGTGTGTGATGGGTATGAGACACTGTGTGTGATGGGTATGAGACACTGTGTGTGATGGGTATGAGACACTGTGTGTGATGGGTATGAGACATTGTGTGTGATGGGTATGAGACACGGTGTGTGATGGGTATGAGACATTGTGTGTGATGGGTATGAGACAATGTGTGTGATGGGTAGGAGACACTGTGTGTGATGGGTATGAGACACGGTGTGTGATGGGTAGGAGACACGGTGTGTGATGGGTAGGAGACACTGTGTGTGATGGGTATGAGACATTGTGTGTGATGGGTATGAGACACGGTGTGTGATGGGTATGAGACATTGTGTGTGATGGGTATGAGACAAGGTGTGTGATGGGTATGAGACATTGTGTGTGATGGGTATGAGACACGGTGTGTGATGGGTATGAGACACGGTGTGTGATGGGTATGAGACATTGTGTGTGATGGGTATGAGACAATGTGTGTGATGGGTATGAGACACGGTGTGTGATGGGTATGAGACATTGTGTGTGATGGGTATGAGACAATGTGTGTGATGGGTAGGAGACACTGTGTGTGATGGGTATGAGACACGGTGTGTGATGGGTATGAGACACGGTGTGTGATGGGTAGGAGACATTGTGTGTGATGGGTATGAGACATTGTGTGTGATGGGTATGAGACATTGTGTGTTATGGGTATGAGACACGGTGTGTGATGGGTATGAGACATTGTGTGTGATGGGTATGAGACATTGTGTGTGATGGGTAGGAGACATTGTGTGTGATGGGTATCGATGTAGGTGTACGGCGGACGCTTTAAGGACTATAGGGGGTGCGTGTGCACCGTTGGAGCCGATGCGCGTGGCCAGCGGCCGCGATGTCTGCTGGTGACCCACGATCGCTCCTCAGAGAGCCAGAAGCGGGATGTCAATGTAAACAGACAGATCCCCATGATGTCAGGGAAGTAGAGAAAGATCTGCTGTTTCTAGTGATCAGGAACAGCGATCTCTCTCTACTCCCTGTCAGTCCCCTCCCCCACAGTTAGAAACACCTCCCTAGGGAACACACTTAACCCCTTGATCGCCCCCCTAGTGTTAACCCCTTCCCTGCCAGTGACATTTATACAGTATTCAGTGGCTATTTTTAGCTCTGATTGCTGTATAAATATCACTAGTCCCAAAAAAGTGTCAAAAGTGTCCGATCTGTCCGCCGCAATGTCGCAGCTACAAATCGCTGATCACCGACATTACTAATAAAAAAAATAATAATAAAAATGCCATAAATCTATCCCCTATTTTGTAGGGGATAAACCAATCAATATACACTTGTTGCAATTTTTTTTTACCAAAAATATGTAGAAGAATACATATGAGCCTAAACTGAAGAAGTTTAGTTTTTTTTTACATTTTTTTTTTTTTTGGATATTTATTAGAGCAAAAAGTAAAAAAATATTGCTTTTTTTTTTTCAAAATTGTCGCTTTTTTTTTTGTTTATAGCGCAAAAAAATAAAAACCGCAGAGGTGATCAAATACCACCAAAAGAAAGCTCTATTTGTGGGAATAAAAGGATGTCAATTTTGTTTGGGTACAGCGTCGCACGACCGCGCAATTGTCAGTTAAAGCGACGCAGTGTACGTATCGCAAAAAATGGCCTGGTCAGGAAGGGGGGCAAATCCTTCCGGTCCTTAAGTGGTTAATTGAACAAGCTGAAGTTAGAAGCTGATTGGCTACCATGCACAGTTGCCCCAGATTTTGCACTCTCCAGTTTTAGTAAATGAACTCCTGTATGTGATAGAGAGGTATGAAGAATTGCGGATTTTATCACATGTATGAGGAATTGCTTGCAATGCATAGGTATGAGAAAGAGGGTGAGAGAAAACGTGTGTAATACAGAAGTATGTGGCAATGTGTGCAGGAGAGGTTTGTAGCTTTAGTGTCATAAGGAAGTGTGAATCACTGAGTGAAACTGCTAGGTATGATTCACCGCATGTAATAGAGCGTTACGAGGCCCCCCGGTGGATTATTTTATAGTACGCTCATTTTATTACAGCTCAGACACTGGATATAAACAGTCAGCCCTTAAAAGTGTGTGCAATGTTCTGATCAATCCATAAAATGCTGCAGAATTTTCTGCTACTGATAAATCAATGAAAGGATTAATAGATATAATGTTTAGTTTTTTTTTTTTTTTTTGATATCCACCTCTAATGTTTTATGAACATCTGTTTTTTTTTCTGTTTCCAGATTTGCTCAGCTAGCCGCCGTCAAACTCCTGGGAGGAAGAGTGGTGGAGGAAGACTCTGATGAAGAATTTAATGAAGATGATCCTTTATTCTTTGAAAGACATGGAGTAGAGGGGAGCACCGACCAACACGACGACTTGAACCTTAGTGCAGCCGAGAAGAAGCAGGCACGCAGTATGTATCCCGGCTTCAAAAGGACCAGGATAGGGGCCGTTTATCACATGTAGCACCCTCCTAGATAGGCTGCTTGGATGCTCGGTAAATTTAGTTCTTTTTGGCTCCTTTGTAATCATTGGAGCAGCTGTCAATTTCTTTGGGCTGTTCTAGGACCCACAGGCTGCAGGTGTGATTGCTTCCCCCTGCTTCCTAGAGGCTTCTAGAACATAGAAGGCTGGAAGATTTAGATGGGCAGCTTGGATATTTATTATGCTGCAGCCAGTCCCTGGGAAGGTGTGCCCAGTAGGTGGCTGGAGTGGAACATAAATAGTCTGATGCCTAGAGCAGCCAGGGGTCTTGTGTTGCTGAAGTGTGTCCTCCTGTTACAAGTCAGTATTTCTGGAGTATCCCATACCGCCCCTTTCCCTCACCTGTTACAATAAAATTTAAAAAAATAAACCCCTTATGCCCCGTACACACTATCGGTCATTAATCGGACATTCCGACAAACAAAATCCATGGATTTTTTCCGACGGATGTTGGCTCAAACTAGTCTTGCATACACACGGTCGCACAAAGTTGTCGGAAAATCCGATCGTTCTGAACGCGGTGACGTAAAACACGTACGTCGGGACTATAAACGGGGCAGTAGCCAATAGCTTTCGTCTCTTAATTTATTCTGAGCATGCGTGGCACTTTGTGCATCGGGTTTGTGTACACACGATCGGAATTTAACCAATTGGATTTTGTTGTCGGAAAATTTTATATCCTGCTCTCAAACTTTGTGTGTCGGAAATTCCGACGGAAAAAGTCCGATGGAGCCCACACACGATCGGAATTTCCGACAACACAATCCGATCGCACTTTTTCCGTCAGAAAATCTGATTGTGTGTACAGGGCATTAGACTGTTCAGTGAGCCAGAGTACTGGTGCTGTGGGGTTGATTTACTAAAACTGGAGAGTGCAAAATCTGGTGCAGCTCTGCATAGAAACCAATCAGCTTCCAGTTTTTTTTTTTTTTTGTCAAAGCTTAGTTGGACAGACTGAAGTTAGAAGCTGATTGGCTACCATGCAGAGCTGCACCAGATTTTGCACTCTCCAGTTTCAGTAAATCAACCCCAATGTGACTGGCTGCCTCTGCATTGTTTGGAGAAAGGACCTGTTAAAATCATCCGCTCCTACAGGGTTAGCGCTACAAACACATAGTATCTCACAAAAGTGAGTACACCCCTCACATTTTTGTAAATATTTTATTATATCTTTTCATGTGACAACACTAAAGAAATGACACTTTGCTACAATGTAAATTAGTGAGTGTACAGCTTGTATAACAGTGTAAATTTGCTGTCCCCTCAAAATAACTTAACATACAAATATTAATGTCTAAACTGCTGGCAACAAAAGTGAGTACACCCCTAAGTGAAAATGTCCAAACTGGGCCCAATTAGCCATTTTCCCTCCACGGTGTCATGTGACTCGTTAGTGTTACAAGGTCTCAGGTGTGAATGGGGAGCAGGTGTGTTACATTTGGTGTTATCGCTCTCACTCTCTCATACTGGTCACTGGAAGTTCAACATGGCACTTCATGGCAAAGAACTCTTTGAGAATCTGAAAAAATAGGATTTTTTTAAAACAGCTTACCTGTAAAATCCTTTTCTTTCGAAGGACATCACGGGACACAGAGCCACAGTAATTACTGATGGGTTATATAGGTATCACTGGTGATTGGACACTGGCACACCCTATCAGGAAGTTCAACCCCCTATATAATCCCTCCCCCTTGCAGGGATACCTCAGTTTTGTAGCCAAGCAATATAGTGTATTAGAAGAGGGGTGGGACCTCTGTGTCCCGTGATGTCCTTCGAAAGAAAAGGATTTTACAGGTAAGCTGTTTTAAAAAATCCTATTTTCTTTCTCGAACATCACGGGACACAGAGCCACAGTAATTACTGATGGGATGTCCCAGAGCAATGCTACCTGAGGGGGGGGGAACCACGACCAAGTAGGGTGCAATCAGACCTGAGGACCCTGTACTGCTGCCTGCAGCACACTACGCCCAAAGGCGATATCCTCATGCCTTCTCACATCCACCTGATAGAATCTGGTGAATGTATGAACTGAAGACCAGGTTGCGGCCTTGCAGATTTGAGCCATAGAGGCCCGGTGATGCACTGCCCAAGAAGCACCAATAGCCCCTGTGGAATGTGCCCTGATCTGAAACGGAGGAATCTTCTGTTTCAAACCGTAAGCTTGAATGATCAACTGTCTAATCCATTTAGAAATGGTAGCTTATGTTCTATACATCATGGTACACGTTCCTTCCCTTTCTTCTAAATTTAATATTTGCTTTACTCATATACCTGAGCTATGGCTGTAAGTATACTGTCATGTAATGTCAAAGGTCTAGGTTCCATCCGCAAACGTTGGTTGGCGTTGAAAGAGTTTAAGGCATCCAGAGCAGAAGTGATCATGGTTCAGGAGACACATTTTAAAGCAGGGGGATCTTTTAAATTTGCCTCCAAGCATTTTCCTACCGCTTATATAGCATCAGACCCTTCTGGAAGGGCTGGAGTAGCCATATTATTGAAACGTAACTCTAATATCCGTGTCAGGTCGACATACTTAGACCCTCAAGGCCGTTTTGTTCTCCTGAGCTGTGATCATGAAAATGTTTCATTTACCCTTGCCAATGTTTATGCTCCTAACACAGGACAGATTGGTTTTCTTGAGATGTTTTTTGAAAAATTGCAATCCTTCTCTCAACCATTCATGGTCATTGGGGGGGATTTCAATTTATGCATGTCTCCGACTAAAGATAGACTTGCCCTTTTTACACACACTCCACCTCCCCAAGTTCAAAAGATGGCTACAGCCTTTAGAAAACTTATCAGAGCTCACAACCTCTTCGATACTTGGAGGATAAAACATCCTACAGCCAAACAATTTACATTCTATTCTCCCCCACACAAGCTATATACAAGACTAGATCACTTCTTTGTCTCAGCACCCTTACTGTCATATGTAGTCCATTCGGAAATAAATACAATCACATGGTCAGATCATGCCCCCATAACTCTTGATCTCCTCCTAACCAAACCTACATCTAGGTCATGCTACTGGCGTCTTAACGAGACCCTTCTTAAAATACCTGATATTCATATTCATCTCCAGAGAAAACTGACAGAATTTTTTGAACTTAACGAGGGTTCGGTTTCTGAGGCATCCACCCTATGGGAGGCTCATAAGGCCTTTTTCAGGGCAGAGTGCATCTCCTCAAGCTCCCGTCTTAAGAAGGACCGAGCTCTCCAAAGATCATCGCTCTTACATGACTTATCCAAAGCAGAGGAATCCCTTGTCAGCTCCCCTACGGTGGAACGCCTTAGATCAGTGGTATCGTTACGTAACCGCATTAAATCTCTTGCTCTGAATTCACTTGCTAAATCTTTGTTATGGTCCAAACAAAAGTTTTACGAATTCGCTAATAGACCCCATAGAATGCTAGTCAACAAATTAAAACCTAGACCCGCAGCCTCAATCCCTGATTTCCTATTACAACCCAACGGTGAACCTACATATTGCCCCCAACACATGTCCAAAGTCTTTGGTGATTACTACCAAAAACTTTATAACTGCCTAGCATCAGACCAAAATTTTACATTCACTCAAGAAAAGTTTGATGACTTCATCAAAACTCTAAATCTTCCTACACTCTCTCCTGAGAAACGCTCAGGGCTCAATGCTCCCATCTCTGCTGAAGAAATTACAGCGGTTATTAAACAGCTTCCGACCCACAAGTCCCCAGGGCCCGACGGGCTTCCTTATTCATATTTTAAAGGCTTCCTACCAGTTTTAATACCCCATATGATAAGTTTATTTACCTCCCTGATGTCGGGGAAAGTTCCGCACTCCCAATTCCTTCATGCCTTTATTACAGTTATTCCGAAACCGGATAAGGACCTATCACTACCAGACAACTATCGCCCCATTGCCCTCCTGAACTCTGATTATAAGATTTTCACAAAAATTTTAGCTAACAGACTGTCCCTACTTCTTCCCTCACTTATACATAGGGACCAGGTCGGTTTTGTTCCCACTAGACACGCAGGAGACAACACTAGAAGAACTATCGATCTTATTGATCTACTGACTAAAACTAAGAAACCTGCGATAGTCCTCAGTTTAGATGCTCAGAAGGCGTTTGATCGCCTAAACTGGTCTTTTATGTTCGCCATTTTGACTAGATACGGAGTTTCAGGTCCCTTTATACACGCTTTAAAAGCGCTTTACTCCACGCCCACATCCCAGGTACAGTTGTCTTCCCATGTCTCTCCGCTATTCTCCCTAAGTAATGGCACTCGTCAGGGATGCCCTCTATCCCCCTTACTTTTTATTTTAAGCCTGGAACCTCTGGCCGAAGCTATTCGTTCCCACCCTGACATAGGGGGAGTGGCGCTGAGACATCAGGAATACAAACTGTCCCTATTTGCTGACGACATTCTATTAACCTTGACCCACCCCCATATATCACTCCCCTCTCTTCATGCAATTCTACATCAATTTGGCAGCATTTCAGGTTTTAAAATAAACCCGACCAAAACTGAAGCCCTCCCTATTAACCTTTCCACAGATATGCTCTCAACTTTACAGGAAAATTTCAAATATCGTTGGTGCACCCACTCCTTGAAATATCTTGGGGTTTATCTGACCTCCTCCTACTCCACTCTTTTTCAGGCCAATTTTCCTCCTATGTTTACAGAAATCAACAAATTATTAAAGTCATGGACGAACCTCCCCTTATCCCTTCTTGGAAGGATAAATGTCCTCAAAATGTCGGTGCTCCCTAGGCTCCTCTATCTCTTTGAGACCCTCCCAGTCAAGGTTCCAATGTCCCAATTAAAGCTAATCCAACGAAATTTCCTAAATTTTATTTGGAATCATAAATCTCATAGGATAGCTAGCTCGGTACTCTTTGCATCCCGAGCCGGTGGAGGTTTGGGGGCACCCGACATAATCAAATATTATTATGCCTCCCATCTAAGAACAATAACCTCTTGGACATCCAGATACGCCCCTAACAGATGGTCTGAGATAGAAATGGGCATCACGGTTCCCGCACATCCATGCTATATGCTATGGCTATCTTCGGATAAATTCATCTCTCAGTTACGTAAAATCAGCTTAAATCCGATGCTGTTTACCCTCTCAATATGGAAAAGTTGCTCTGGTAAATATAAACTTTCATCCCCATGCTCTCCTTTAACAAATATTACCTTTAATCCGGAAATCCCTGATAGTCTCTCTTATGATGCCATGTTGCCATGGACGAAAGCTGGTATTTTCCAACTACGCCACCTGGTTAACCCAGTCACCCGTAAACTCCTCACTTTTACTGATCTACAATCTAAATATAAAATCCCAAAAAAACTCTTTTACTCCTTTCTACAAATCCAACATTTTCTCTCCACCAGAATACCACAACTGACCCTAACTATCCCTACTGAATTTGAAGTGGTGTGCTCCAGAGGCCCTCATGAGCCTCATCTAATATCCACCATTTACAAAATTCTGCATGCTGCCTCTCCTATCACAGAACAGACTCACACATATATGCGCAAATGGTCCCATATTTTAAACAGATCTATTCAAATAAGCGATTGGAAGAATATATGGGAAAATGCATCTAAGACATCCAGATGTGTGACTCAGAAAGAAACATCCTATAAAATACTGATGTTCTGGTATAGGACCCCGGAGTTTCTTTTAAGACAGAAACTGACTACATCTGGTCAATGCTGGAGATGTGGCTCATCTCTGGGCACCCACTTCCATATATTTTGGGAATGTCCCTTGATAATGCCATACTGGTCACAGATCCATGCCCTGCTGGGGAAAATTCTAAACTTCCCTATACCCTATCAACCTATACATCTCTTGCTAGGCTTGCCCCTCCCCAAGATGCCAAAAACACTTAGGAAACTGATGGCCTTCATTTTATTAGCGGCCAAACGGGTTATACCCCAATGTTGGTTAGTTAACACCCCCCCTACCTTTGCACAATTTTTGTCAGTAATTACAGACATTCGCAGGATGGAACGTATCACAGCTATAATTGACGACTCCCTTCCCAAATTCGAGGCTATATGGGGACACTGGGATTCCTCTGAATACAACATAGAGAACCCCCAGGTAGTCCAGAGTCAATGAGATATAAAGACAGTTTCCTATATTGATTGACTGTAGCAGGACCACAAACCATGCCATTGCTTTATTTCACTAACTGACCTTCTTATTTCTACCATGATGTGTATGTATTGTCTGAAAATCATTTGACACCTAGTGTTATTTCTTCTTGATATATAATAAGCTACCAAAAAATGTTTTACCTCATTGAAAATATGCTGCTATCAATGTCTTTTCTAAGAGAATGAATACTCTGTTTATGTATACTTGAATATACTTAATAAATAAACAATTTAAAAAAAAAGAAATGGTAGCTTTTGACGCTGCCTGTCCTCTATTGGGACCCTCTGGCAGCACAAACAAAACATCCGTCTTGCGGATCTGAGTAGTTGCCCCTAGATAGGCCTTAACTGCTCTTACTACATCCAACGAATGTAGAGATCTCTCTTCCGGAGAACAGGGATCTGGAAAAAAGGAAGGTAGAACAATGTCTTGGTTTAAATGAAAATCAGAAACCACCTTCGGTAAAAAACTAGGATGAGGGCGCAGTACCACTCTATCCTTGTGTATAATCAAATAAGGCTCCTTACAGGAAAGAGCTGCTAATTCTGATACTCTTCTAGCAGAAGAGATGGCCACCAGAAAAATTAATTTCCTTGTCAACAAGACCAAAGGAATCTGACTTATTGGTTCAAAAGGCCGTTTCTGTAACACAGCCAGGACCAAATTCAAGTCCCAGGGGTTTAGGGGCGCTTTAACCGGAGGATTAAGACGCATCACCCCCTGCATAAAGTTTCGGACCAAAGAATGCGAAGCAAGTGGCCGCTGAAATAATACTGATAAAGCAGAGACCTGGCCCTTGATGGTACTCAAGGCCAGCTTCATCTCTAATCCCATCTGTAGAAAATCAAGGATTCTACCTATGACATATTTCCTGGGATGCCAACCTCTGGATTCACACCAGGTTATATAAGCTTTCCAGACTCTATGATAAATCATCCTGGAAGCTGGCTTCCTTGCATTAATCAAGGTAGATATGACAGGACCTGAGAGCCCACGACTCTTCAGAACGTGGGTCTCAATAGCCAAACCGTCAAATTTAGCGTTTGTAAGGCAGGATGGAACACTGGACCTTGAGATAACAGGTCTGGGCGTTCCGGTAGTGTCCACGGGGAACCTACCGTCATCCTTACTATTTCTGCATACCAAGTCCTTCTGGGCCAAGCGGGGGCCACCAGAAGTACCGACTTCCTTTCCTGCCTGATCCTGCGAAGGAGTCGTGGTAGTAGCAGAATAGGCGGGAATGCGTAAATCAGTGAGAACCGATGCCACGGAATCACCAACGCATCCGTCCCGCATGCAAGAGGATCTTTTGTCCTTGCCACAAATCTGTCTATCTTTTTGTTGAATCGGGATGCAAAGAGATCTACATCTGGAACCCCCCATCTTTGGCATATGGCCCAAAAGACGTCGGGATGCAGAGACCATTCCCCTGGAAGTAACTGCTGGCGACTTAGATAGTCCGCCTGCCAATTCTCTATTCCCGGGATGAAAACTGCCGATATGCATGGCACATGCATCTCTGCCCAGACTAAGATCTGGTTCACCTCTTTTTGAGCAGCTCGGCTCCGGGTGCCTCCCTGATGATTGACATAAGCCACTGCTGTGGCATTGTCGGACTGGATCCTGACCGGACAACCCTGTAGCCTGATAGTCCAGGCTTTTAGAGCTAGATGTATCGCCCGGATCTCCAGAATGTTGATGGGTAAGGTCCTCTCTGTCTTGGACCATACTCCTTGGACCGCAGCCTGTTCCAGAACTGCTCCCCAACCTGACAGACTGGCATCTGTTGTTACCACCGTCCAGGTAACCGGTAGAAAGGATTTCCCCTTCTGCAGGTTTTCGGGTATGAGCCACCAATTGAGGCTCTGACGCACCGCATGCGACAGGTGCATCGGAAAGTCTAATGCCTGAACCTTCTTGTTCCAGGTCGACAGAATACTGTGTTGCAGCATTCTTGAGTGAAACTGAGCATAGGGAACTGCTTCGAATGAAGACACCATCTTCCCTAGTAGCCTCATACAAAGGCGGACTGAGGGACCCTTCTTGGTCCTTACTGTCAGAATCAGCTCTCTCAAAGCAGTGATCTTTGCCTGGGGTAGAAATATTTTCTCCTGGCTTGTATGTATAATCAGACCTAAATATTCCAGTCTTCTTACTGGTTTTAGGAAAGACTTTTCTAAGTTGAGGATCCAACCCAGGTGTTCTAGATACCTGACCGTGGTCCTCAAGTTTCCATTCAAAGAGGCTACCGACCGGTCTATCAAGAGCAGGTCGTCTAGGTATGCTATGACAGCTATACCCTGAGCCCTTAATCTGGCCAGAGGAGGAGCCAAGATCTTTGTGAACACTCGAGGTGCAGTGGCTATCCCAAAGGGCAGAGCCATAAACTGGAAATGGCGCCCTCCTACCTCGAAGCGCAGAAACTTCTGATGAGCAGGAAAAATGGGCACATGCAGATATGCATCTCTGATGTCTATTGATGCCAGAAATTCTCCTCCCTGCAGGGTGGGAACTACTGTTCGAATTGATTCCATGCGGAAGGATTGAATCCTTAGGAATCGGTTCAGATCCCTTAAGTCCAAAATGGGCCTGACATCCCCATTTGGCTTTTGGACCGTAAAAAGGTTGGAATAGAAGCCCAATCCCTGGTCCTTTGCGGGAACTATCATAATGACCTCCTGCGACAAAAGTCGCTCTAACGCTAGAAGGAGCGACTGCTTCTTCTCTGGGTCTCTGGGAACATTTGATCTGAGGAACCGAGGAGAAGGGAATTCCTGAAACTCCAGCTTGTACCCTAAGGTTACCGTGGAGACTACCCATCTGTCCTGGAAGTCCTCCTGCCAGAGCTCTGAGAATTGTCGCAGTCTTCCCCCCACTCGAGTGAGCGGGGGCGCCCCCTCATGCAGAGGTCTTAGTGTTTTGCCTAGTAGGCTTCTTTCAACAGGACTTCTTTTGTCCCTGGGGTTGACTCTTGTCTCTGGACCCCGATGGAGGCGGCCGTCGAGACTGCCTGGAGGCTGAAGCCCCCGGCGCTGGGGAAAGAGTCCGTTTGAAAGAGGGACGCTTACTCTTCTTCTTGACAGGTAAGAGAGTGCTTTTCCCCCAAGAGATTCTCTTGATATAGTTATCCAAGTCCTCTCCAAACAACCTTGCACCACGAAATGGAAACCCAGCCAGTAGCTTCTTACATGGTGCTTCGGCTGACCAATTTTTCAACCATAGGATTCTACGTATATGCACCAACCCCAGTGAAAGACGGGAGGTTTGCACGATAGAATCTCTAATGGCGTCAACCACAAAGCATAAGGCCGCTGGAAGGTTAGCAAACCCCTGGGCCTGCTGTTCAGGTAATACTTTGATGACCTGCTTAACATGGTCTCTTAAGTATTGACAGACTCCAATCGCTGCTATTGCAGGTTGGGCCACTGATCCTGCTAAGGAGAAAACATCCTTCAATAGGGATTCCATCCTTTTATCTACAGGATCCCTGAGCATCTGAGCATTGTCTACAGGACAAGTCAGGCTATTATTTATTGAGGAAATGGCGGCATCAATAGCCGGAATTCCCCACACTTAAATAAACTTTTCTTCCATCGGATAAAGTGTTGAAAACTTTCTCGGCGGAAAAAAACGTTTGTCTGGGTGATCCCACTCAGAATAAATAAGCTTTTCAAGTAAAGTATGAACAGGAAAAGCATGTGCTGCTTGGAAAGGTTTCAGTGACCCCAAAGCAGAAGAGGATTCTTTAGCAGTTTCAGGTATGGGCAACTTAAATGTGGAGCGGACCAATCCAGTGAGGATCTGCACTAAGACTTTCTCCTCTTGGGAAGTCGCAGAGGGTCCCTCTCCACCTGAATCCTCCGAAGAGGAATCATCCATCCCATCCCGATCCTCTGAAAGGGATTCATCTCCTTTATCCCAGAGCTCCTCTGTCTGAGGGTCTTGGGGAACAGAGGAAAGCCTAGTGCGTTTTCTTCCACTGAGTGAAGACGTAATCACGGCCATTAATCTTTCCTCTAGACCATTAATGGTTGAGGAAAAAACCTCTTGTGTAATATATACAGGGGCTGAAGTGCCAGAAGCAGGTGTAGCCCCTGACCCCGATGGCTCTCCCTGGCTAGCCGTCCCTGGCCCATCTTTAGGGGGGAAGGATGCTGCCGACAGGGGGCCCTCAGAACCTGAACGAGATCCCCTAGTGTCTCTGGTTCCTGGGGTGCTTGAACCTCTTCTACCCATAGTGCAAAGCAACAAGGTGTGAGGTATACAAATGAACACTGTCCGCTGAGCGATGTAGTCTGGCTAAAAGCCTTGCTACCCAATGCTCAGTCTGGTGTTACTTCAGTAAATGCTGCCTAGGAGAATGCCTGTGTCCCACCTTACATGCGACCGTCAGCTCTGTGTCTCTCAGAAGGCTGAGTGCACCTGTACAGAGTGCCTTTAATAGCCTGCAGCTGGCCTGAGTGGGAGTCTAAACACTCTGTGCTGACATCCCGCCCCCTCCTCTACCGCCCCCCCCCCCCCCTCGAGTTTTGAAAAAAACGAGCGCTTCCCGCACTGCCGACTCTCCTGTCATGCTCTGGAGAAAAGGCTGGGGATGGGGGGGGGGAAGGAGGGAGACTGGTAACAAGATTTGCCTGAACGGCTATCTTCAGAGATGGTGGCCATTAGGCCACAGAGCCCGGGTGGTATAACCACTTTCTAGACCCCTGTGGCCCCTCTCTAGCCTGGGGGGGAACATTCAAACATGAGAAATCCCCCCATCCACCTTACCTGCTTGCAGCCTGCTTGATACGCTGGGACATACACAGCGATTACAACACCTGAGACAGACATTCAGCATGTGTAGGTTTGTGCTCTTGGCAGCCCCCGGTGGTCACAATAGGCATAGCATGCATTTACCTTAAAGGAGAAAAGCCACTAGAACTCAAAAATTCTGTGGAATCTCCTCTTACCTTATCCAGCCGCAGGGTGCTGTTTACACAGACCCAATCTTCACCTCTCACGGTGGGCTCCGTTTGAAAAAACCGTCAGAGACTGGGGCCCCCATCAGTAGGGGGATCCAACAGTTCTGGGACCGTAAAGCACCTCGCCAGAAATTAGGAAGTTTAAAGCCATTTTCTGATCTGCGGGGTCCAGCTCTCTAAAAAGAGAAGCATTACGGGTAAAACCTCGTTTCTTCGGACACGAGGCCCGGGTACCATTCAATTCGGCCATGAAAAGACACTTTGAATGGATCCGGTTCGCCTGGCTTGCCCCAGTATAGGATCTTAGGATATTCCCTTTGGAGCTCAGCACAGGACATCTTTGCACGTCCATCACCTAAGACACTGGCGTAAAAACTGAGGTATCCCTGCAAGGGGGAGGGATTATATAGGGGGTTGAACTTCCTGATAGGGTGTGCCAGTGTCCAATCACCAGTGATACCTATATAACCCATCAGTAATTACTGTGGCTCTGTGTCCCGTGATGTTCGAGAAAGAAAAAGAATTGTTGCTCTACATAAAGATGGCCTAGGCTATAAGAAGATTGCCAAAACCTTGAAACTGTGCTGCAGCACAGTGGCCAAGACCATACAGCGGTATAACAGGACAGGTTCCACTCAGAACAGGCCTCGCCATGGTCGACCAAAGAAGTTGAGTGCATGTGCTCAGCGTCATATCCAGAGGTTGTCTTTGGGAAATAGACGTATGAGTGCTGCCAGCATTGCTGCAGAGGTTGAAGGGGTGGGGGGGTCAACCTGTCAGAGCTCAGACCATACGCCGCACGCTGCATCAAATTGGTCTGCATGGCTGTCGTTCCAGAAGGAAGCCTCTTCTAAAGATGATGCACAAGAAAGCCCACAAACAGTTTGCTGAAGACAAGCAGACTAAGGCCTACAGATTGGATTGTTGCCTACAGTCAAGCATGGTGGTGGGAGTGTCATGGTCTGGGGCTGCATGAGTGCTGCCGGCACTGGGGAGCTACAGTTCATTGAGGGAACCATGAATGCCAACATGTACTGTGACATACTGAAGCAGAGCATGATCCCCTCCCTTCGAAGACTGGGCCACAGGGCAGTATTCCAACATGATAATGACCCCAAACACACCTCCAAGATGACCACTGCCTTGCTAAAGAAGCTGAGAGTAAAGGTGATGGACTGGTCAAGCATGTCTCCAGACCTAAACTCCATTGAGCATCTGTGAGGCATCCTCCAACGGAAGGTGGAGGAGCGCAAGGTCTCTAACATCCACCAGCTCCGTGATGTTGTCATGATGGAGTGGAAGAGGACTCCAGTGGCAACCTGTGAAGCTCTGGTGAACTCCATGCCCAAGAGGGTTAAGTACATACAAGAAAAAGACAATTCCATAGCTCAACTCACCAACCAGTCTGCTGACCAACCAAATTAACCTGTCTAACCGTATGTTAAAAGCAGGGGTTTAGTTAGCACACATTTGCAAACGCATGTGAAAGCTGCAAGGCCTCGTCAAGGCACCCTGTATTACTTGCAGTCCTAACACTACAAATTTATAAGTGTCTCCACAGTGGAAGCACATGCATTGAATGGATAGGTGTAAGACAGGTGAGCCAGGAGGCCGCCCTAGCCCCGCCCTAGCCCCCTTAAATTTGTAGTGTTAGGACTGCAAGTAATACAGGGTGCCTTGACGAGGCCTTGCAGCTTTCACATGCGTTTGCAAATGTGTGCTAACTAAACCCCTGCTTTTAACATACGGTTAGACAGGTTAATTTGGTTGGTCAGCAGACTGGTTGGTGAGTTGAGCTATGGAATTGTCTTTTTCTTGTATGTATATGCCCTCCATGTGCTCCTTACTGTGAAGGCCAGTTATGGGTGTAGGCGGTGGCCATTATTTTGTTACCAAGAGGGTTAAGGCAGTGCTGGAAAATAATGGCGGCCACACAAAATATTGACACTTTGGGCCCAATTTGGACATTTTCACTTAGGGGTGTACTCACTATTGTTGCCAGCGGTTTAGACATTAACCACTTAAGGACAGAGCCTCTTCTTTACACTTGTTGTAATCCCCTTCCCAGCCAGTGTCTTCCCAGCCAACGTCAGTAACAGTGCATATTTTTAGCATTGATCACTGAAATAATGTCACTGGTTCCCCAAAAAAGTGTCAGATAGGTGTCCGATTTGTCCGCCCCAATGTTACAGTTCCACAAAAATTGCTCATTACCACCATTAATAGTTAAAAAAAAATGAACAAAAATATTATATTTTAGGTAATCTTCCACCCTAGGATGTACCAGTATTCCTAAATATTTAAAGGAGGATACAATTTTAATGTAATTCTCTTGGTACAGACAGGCTGAGGTCATCTAAAGGGAATATGATTGATTTGTCCCAATTGATAACAAATCCTGAGAATGAGCCAAAAGTTTGTATAAGTGACATAAGGGAGAATTAGGGAGTTGTCTGTTGCCCCCCAAGAAACAGTAACGCGTCATCCGCGTATAATGATATTTTCTCACACCGGGCTCCCCTATTAAAGCCACTTATAGCCTCAGATTACCTAATAGCTGCGGCCAATAGCTCGATGGCCAAGGCAAACAGCAATGGGGACAGGGGGCACCCCTGGCGAGTCCACCTAAACAATGGGAAAAATTCAGAAACTGAACCGTTAATTTGCATGCAGGCCCTCGGGGCAGAATAAAGTAGCTTGATCCAGCATATAAATCTGTTGCCGAGTCCAAACGCCCCCAGGACCTCCCACAGGTATGTCCACTCAACGCTGTTGAAAGCTTTAGCAGCATCGAGCGACAGGATGGCTCGTTTCCCAGTGTTATCAGATGGTAAATGCATATTTAGAAAAAAGTCTCCTTAAATTTATTGCCGTAGACCTAGTAGGGATAAATCCGGACTGATCTGGGTGAACCAGTCCCTGCATCACTTTACTAAGTCTTGTTGCCAAAACCCTAGCTAGAATCTTAACGTCCGAGTTCAGTAGTGAGATTTACTAAGTCTTATTGCCAAAACCCTAGCTAGAATCTTAACGTCCGAGTTCAGTAGCGAGATGGGACGATAAGACTCTGGAGCCGATAGATCCTTGCCCGGCTTTGGAAGCACAATGATACAAGCATCATTCATAGAATCCGGGAACTTAAAGGTCTCAAGAGCCCAGTTCAGAACCTTCACCAGTTCGGGCAACTGAACCCCCCCCCGTATTGTTTATAAGTTTCAGGTGGTAAGCCATCAAGGCCCAAGGCCTTTCCGTTTGGGGAAATCCACCACTGCCCATTCAAGTGCCTCTAGTGTCAGGGGGGCGTTAAGCTCCCGCCTAGCTGTAGTGGAGAAAGAAGGCAGTTGAAGTGGCTTCAAAAAATTCCCTGAGGCGAGACCTAGGGTAGTTGACTTTATTATAAAAAGTAGCAAATGATCTTAATATATCCTGCTGGTTATGAGAGCAAATAGTTCAGTGGTACTTAAAGTGGTTCTAAAGGCTTTTTACCTTCATGCGTTCTGTGCATGAAGGTAAAAAACACTCTCTGTGCAGCAGCCCCCCAAATACTTACCTGAGCTCCAGTTATGTGCACAAGAGCCTTGGCTCTCCGGGGACTCTCCCCCTTCATTGGCTGAGCAATTGGATCCTGCTTCTGTCAATCACAGTCAGTAAGCCAATGAGAAGAGACAGGGTGCATGGCCGAGCCTCAGCTCTGTGTGTGAATGGACACACAGAGCTGCGGCTCGGTCGAGTCTGCTTGGGTGCCCCCATTACATGCTGCTTGTTTTGGAGGCATTCAGCAGGAGGAAGGGGCTAGGAGTGCCAGAGGGGGACCCAAGAAGAGGAGGATTGTGGCTGCTCTGTGCAAAACCATTGCACAGAGCAGGTAAATATAACATGTTTGTTATGTAAAAAAAAAAAAAATATAAATATATATATATATATATATATATATATATATATATATATATATATATATATTTATATTTGCCTTTAATATCAATTTAAAGTGACAATGGAAATTTTCAAAATGCCACATCCAAATATTTGTAAGGCAAAAAGAAAAATGTGAAATCTGGACAAGGGAAAGATCCCCCACCGGGCTCCTATATATGGACCTTTTGGCACATCACGAGACCACCATAAATAAAATTAAATGTTTTATTTTAATCTGATTAAAATATGAACATACAAATTAAGGCAAAATATGCCCACCAACAAAATAATTGCATATACCCTCTACTGGATCGGTACACTTTTAGCCTGGATCTATTGCACAAGCATAATGGTATTACAGTATATATGATACAAACAGGCTTTCCAAATCCAGGTGTGCGAAATGCATTGACAGACATCTGGATTTGGGACAGCCTGTTTGTATCATATACTCTAATACCGTTATGCTTGTGCAATAGGTCCAGGCTAATAGTGTACCGATCCAGTAGAGCAGGGATATGTAATTAGCGGATCTCCTGCTGTTGCAGCACTACATGTCCCATGAGGCATAGCAAGACTCTGACAGCCCCAAGCATGACACCAAGAGGCAGAGGCATGATTGGACTTTTAGTTTTGCAACAGATGGAGGTCCGCTAATTGCATATCCCTGCAGTAGAGGGTATATGCAGTTATTTTATTGGTGGGCATATTTTGCCCTGATTTTTATGTATTGTTCATATTTTAACCACTTAAAGACCAAGCCTATTTTTTACACTTGGTGTGTGCAAGTTAAAATTTTTTTTTTTTGCTAGAAAATTACTTAGATCCCCCAAACAATATATATTTTTTTTTCAGACACCCTAGAGAATAAAATGGAGGTCGTTGCAATACTTTATGTCACACCGTATTTGCACGGTCTTACAACCCCAATTTAAAAAAAAAAAAAATACACTTTATTGAATAAAAAAAAAAAAGAGAACAGTAGCCTAATTTTTTTTTTATAATGTGAAAAATAATGTTATGCCGAGTAAATTGATACCCAACATGACATACTTCAAAATTGCGCACACTCGTGGAATGGCGTCAAACTTTGACACTTAAAAATCTCCATAGGCGACGTTTAAAAATTTCTACAGGTTACCAGTTTTGAGTTACAAAGGAGATCTTTTGCTAAAATTATTGCTCTCGCTCTAACGATTGCGGCGATACCTCACATGTGTGGTTTGAGCACCATTTACATATGCGTTCACTTATGCATGCATGCGAGTACGGAAGGACGGGCGCTTAAATTTTCTTTTTCCTTATTTATTTTACTTTTTATTTTTACACTGTCCCTTTATAAAAAAAAAAAAAATTGGATCACTTTTATTCCTATTACAAGGAATGTAAACATCCCTTGTAATAGAAAAAAACAGGTCCTGGGCACCTCTCCCGCTGCCGATTAAAAGTGATCTTGTGGCAAATCTGCCATGGAAACGGTTTTTATCACTAAGCGGACCACCCGCCGTTGAAGAAAATACCGGGGTTATGGCAGCTATCTGCTGCCATAACAACGGTATTTAACGTCAAAGTAGCGACGTAAATCCACGGTGGACAGTCCATAAGTGGTTAATCAGATTGTAATAAAACATGTCATTTTATTTATGGTGGTCTTGTGATGTGCCAAAAGGTCCATATATAGGGGCCCAGTAGTGGATCCTTCCCTTGTCCGGATCTCCCATTTTTCTTATCAATTTAAAGTGGTCTTCAAGCTGTAAAGCAGGCAAGAGCTACACTTCTCTTTACCTTCAATATGTAAAGTGATATTTTATATGAAAAGCCATGGTCCTGCAAAGACGTACACCTTCCTTTTAGGTGCTGCCCATTTCCTCCCCTACAGTGTGATTGCAGGAGTTTTTCAATGACCTATATAGGGACAGGTATAGGAAATTGTGTATCTTCTACACACCCATTCAGATGGAACGTGTGCCCCAGTGATAAAGAAACCTGCAATGTAGTTGGGAAATGTGCAAAGAAAAATATGAAGCATGTCTAAAAGGCAGATGTTGGTGAAACGACAAAACACAGATCAGAAAAGCATGCGACTCACTAAGAAGCAGCAACAGAAAGCATGCAAAATGTCATGTACATACATTATATTACCAAAAGTATTGGGACGCCTGCCTTTACACACACATGGAGTTAAATGGCATCCCAGTCTTAGTCCGTAGGGTTCAATATTGAGTTGGCCCACCCTTTGCAGCTATAACAGCTTCCACAAGGGAAGGCTGTCCACAAGGTTTAGGAGTGTGTCTATGGGAATGTTTGACCATTCTTCCAGAAGCGCATTTGTGAGGTCAGGCACTGATGTTGGACGAGAAGTCCTGACTTGCAGTCTCCATTCTAATTCATCCCAAATGTGTTCTATCGGGTTGAGGTCGAGACTCTCTGCAGGCCAGTCAAGTTCCTCCACCCCAAACTCGCTCATCCATGTCTTTATAGACCTTGCTTTGTGCTCTGGTGGGCAGTCATGCTGGAACAGGAAGGGGCCATCCCCAAACTGTTCCCACAAAGTTGGGAGCATGAAATTGTCCAAAATGTCTTGGTATGCTGACACCTTAAGAGTTCCCTTCACTGGAACTAAGAGGACAAGCCCAACCCCTGAAAAACAACCCCACACCATAATCCCCCCTCCACCAAATGATTTGGACCAGTGCACAAAGCAAGGTCCATAAAGACATGGATGAGCGAGTTTGGGGTCGAGGAACTTGACTGGCCTGCACAGAGTCCTGACCTCAACCCGAAAGAACACCTTTTGGGATGAATTAGAGTGGAGACTGCAAGCCAGGCCTTCTCATCCAACATCAGTGCCTGACCTCACAAATGCGCTTCTGGAGATGGTCAGAGACTGCAAACATGCCAAGGGAACTGTTGGAGACTGGTGAGTCCAAGACTGAAGACACATTATATGAGACTGCTAAAGATCACTGCTATAACCGCCCCTTAGGAGATCACTACTTCCACATTTGTGCTCCCTAAAGTCCCTTAAGAAGTTACTTGTGACACATTCGATAATCTCTTATAACAGATCTTGCTGTGAGAATAAGAGAGGGAAAAACACATAAAAAGTGAGAAGGGATGGGTAGATGGATGGGAAAACCAACCACGTAACTACCAGAACTCAGTCTAAAGAATATCTTTAATTTTCTGGCCTGAGTAGGCACTAGGCAAGGTAAAACAGGCTACTACCTGCAGGGGCTCCAGGGCTGTATAGTAAGAGCTGCAGGGCAAAGAAAAAAATGTAGAACTGCTGGGACTTTAAAGGTGTTGTAACCTTTCCGTTTAATTATCAGACCACGTTCATTAGGTTAAAAGGAAATCTTTATTGTATACAACAATTCAAATTTATGACAACAAGGGTATAAATGTACCCCTTGTCAGAGATAAAAACACAGTAAATGACATATCAAAGCCCAAAAGGCACCCCGAAGGTAGAGACCCCTCCTTAAGTACGCTACAAAATGTAATAGGACTGTAAGTATTATCATATGGCAAGATCATATCACACAAGGAGGGAGTGACTAATCCCGACACGTTTCACCTTTGTTGGCTACTTCAAGGGCTTGAGGGGTGCATAGCAATGGGTTAAAAAATAGATTGAGATTCAGGATCCAAACAGGGGGTCTTACTTCATGTGATAGATCACGAGGTGAGCCAAAACATTAGAGGTTTAATGGATCAGGATGTCCCACAGAATGGGGGAACCCCCCAGACAAGGGGAGGGGAAATGGCACCAATCCTGCTAGGCTATCCACACAGGGACACCATCTCCAGGGACTATTGCTCAGTGACCAGTAGTGTCTGAGGACAACTTTTGCAGATTCATGTATGCCAAGCCTTTCTGATACTACGGCTCATCCCTGCTTTCCTTTGGAATTATATACATATGCTATTGAAGCTAGAATCTTTTTGATATACTTAATAGTGGGATTGGTGCCTTATCCCCCTCCCATGTCTGAGGCATTGGGGGTTCCCCCATTCGATGGGATATCCTGATCCATCAAACTTCTAGTGTTTTGGCTCGTTTGTCGATCTGTTCACTCACAACCTTGCACTTCCAATTTTTTTCTCCCCAGCACATAATTTACCCATACCATTTGCCTCATTCCATTAGTTCAGATACCAGTCCAGTGATTTATAAATCCCCCCCCTAGTTGCCGCGGGGGACCCCTCTGTTGGCGTCCTGCGTCCTGTGCATGCCAGGGTCTTGAGTAAGCAGCTCTGCTCTTCTCCCCTATATTTATATTTGTTATTGATATCTTGGTATTAAATGTTGTTATTACTTTGTCAAGTGTATTTTAATTGATCACTTGTCAATCAAATTACAGATATTCTCCTGACGAAGCAGTATTAATCCACAAAACTAGTTGAGATGCTTTCCGTGATCAACTACCCCATTGTGATCTTCACTGTTTGGAGATCATTATCCTGGTGATATACATGGATTGTTACCATGCTTTGTATCTATACAGGCGGTCCCCGGGTTACAAACAAGATGGGGTTTGTAGGTTTGTTCTTAAGTTGAATCTGTTTGTAAGTCGGAACAGGTACATTTTTTAAGTGTAGCTCCAGCCAAAAAAAAATATTTTTAAGCTTTTTGGATAGCATAGGGAAGGGTTATCACCCCTGTAATGTTTGTTTTGCTGTCTGTGTCCCTGTTCAGAAGATTTCACTTCACTTTCTGTCCCAATGACAATTGGATTTTGAAAAATTTGGGTTGCTGTGGAAACAAGTATTGGTGATAAAGCATCAGTTTCCCCATGATAACTCTTATAGGAGAGAATTTCCCTTCCTGGGGCTAGATTTCCTCTCACTTCCCGTTGCCTCCCTTCGTTTGTAAGTAGGAGTCATTTGTAAGTCAGATGTTTGTAAGTAGGGGACCGCCTGTAATTGACTACTTATTATGTGTCATTAATTTTGTATTAATAAATTTTATATCAATTAATTTTCTATTTTTTGTATACATTTGAATTTACCTCTCTACATTGTACCGAGATAGTCCAATTGCCCCTGTTCCCCTGAGTAACTTGGGGACCAAGTATCTGATCTATTTATCGATCTGTCACATCTGTCAAAGAAGTGAGACCCCCTGTTTGAATCCTGAATCTCAATCTATATTTTAACCCATTGCTACCACACCCCTCAAGCCCTTGAAGAAGCCGACAAAGGCGAAACGCGTCTGGATTAGTCACTCTCTACTTGTGTGATATGATCTTGCCATATGATAATACTTACAGTCCTATTACATTTTGTAACGTACATAAGGAGGGGTCTCTACCTTCGGAGTGCCTTGTGATTTTGGGCTTTGATATGTCATTTACTGTGTTTTTATCTCTGACAAGGGGTACATTTATACCCTTGTTGTCATAAATTTGAATTGTTGTATACAATAAAGATTTCCTTTTAACCTAATGAATGTGGTCTGATAATTAAACTGAGGGGTTACAACACCTTTAAAGTCCTGGCCGTTCTACATTTTGTTTCTATTTCCTATTTTGGGATGTGGTGTTGAGGTGGTTCGCCAAGAAGACCATATATGTTTTTCTCAATGCCGCAGGGTGGGGACAGGTCTCTAAATGTTTTATGACATGTCCTCTTCCTTACAGTGAGAGCGCACAAAAAGATGAAGGAACTCGAAAGTCTTCTGCAAATTGCTAAAAGCAATTATAAGCATCTAGGTGGGATCTTGGAGGAGGAAACTCAGAGAAAGAAAGAACAGAAAGAATCGGAACGGTATGAGTTACTTTTGATGCCTTCACTCGTGCTGTGGAAAGTGAAATACTGTATACATACGTTTTTTTTTTTTTTCCACGGGCAGAGATAATTTTTAACCACTTGGCTTTTACCCTCTTGCTGCCCAGGCTAATTTTCAGCTTTCAGCTCTCACACTTTGAATGACAATTGTGCGGTCATGCAACAGTGTACCCCAGTGTTTCTCAACTCCAGTCCTCAAGGCTACCCAACAGGTCATGTTTTCAGGCTTTCCATAATTTTGCACAGGTGATTTGATCAGTTTCACTGCCTTAGTAATTACCACAGCCGATTCATCTGAGGCAAATCCTGAAAACATGACCTGTTGGGGGTACTTGAGGACTGGAGTTGAGAAACACTGGTGCACCCAAATGAAATTTTACAAATTTTTCCACACAAATAGAGCTTTCTATTGGTGGTATTTAATCACTGCTGTTTTTTTATTTTTTTTTTATTTTTTGCAAACTAAAAAAAAGAAAAAAGCGTTAAAATTTTGAAAAAAAAAAAAACCTTTGTCTTTCTTTCTTTTCTTCTTTAACCACTTAAGGACCGAGCCTCTTTCTGAGATTTGGTGTTTACAAGTTAAAAACTTTTTTTTTTTTGCTAGAAAATTACTTAGAACCCCCAAACATTATATATTCTTTTTTCTAACACCCTAGAGAATAAAATGGCGGTCGTTGCAATACTTTCTGTCACACCGTATTTGCTCAGCGGTCTTACAAGTGCACTTTTTTGGAATAGATTCACTTTTTTGAATTAAAAAATAAGACAAAAGTAAAGTTAGCCCAATTTTTTTTTATATTTTGAAAGATGATGTTACGCCGAGTAAATTGATACCCAACAAGTCACAGCTCAAAGTTGCGCCCGCTCGTGGAATGGCGACAAACTTTTACCCTTAAAAATCTCCGTAGGTGACATTTAAAAATTCCACAGGTTGCATGTTTTGAGTTACAGAGGAGGTCCAGGGCTAGAATTATTGCTCTCACTCTACCGATCGCGGCGATACCTCACATGTGTGTTTTGAACACTGTTTTCATATGCGGGTGCTACTCACATATGTGTTCGCTTCTGCACGCAAGATTGGCAGGACGAGTCGCGTTTAAAATGTTGAATTTTTTTTCTTATTTATTTTACCTTTTATTTTTAAACTGTTCTTTTAAAAAAAAAATCGTGTCACTTTTGTTCCTATTACAAGGGATGTAAACATCCCTTGTAATAGAAAAAAAGCATGACAGGACCTCTTAAATATGAGATCTGGGGTCAAAAAGACCTCAGATCTCATATTTACACTAAAATGCAATAATAAAAAAAAATTAATGTAATTTGAAAAAAAATAAAAAAATGTCCCTTTTAAGAGCTATGGGCGGAAGTGATGTTTTGACGTCGCTTCCACCCCGCAATGATATGAAGACGGGTGGGGGCCATCTTGCCAAGCCAGGGACAGGACGCGATCACCTCCACTGCTACCGGCGGTAAGTACCTTATCATCCCCTCCAAGAGCTTACATACTATTGATGTTAGGCTAACTGGTCTGTAATTCCCAGGGATGCATTTTGACCCTTTTTTAAATATTGGTGCTACATTGGCTTTTCTCCAATCAGCTGGTACCATTGCAGTCAGTAGACTGTCAGTAAAAATTAGGAACAATGGTCTAGCAATTACTTAACTGAGTTACCTAAGTACCCTCGGGTGCAAGCCATCTGGTCCTGATGATTTATTAATGTTAAGTTTCCCAAGTCTAATTCTGTCCTCTGTTAGCCATGAGGGTGCTTCCTGTGACGTGTCATGAGGATAAACATTGCAGTTTTGGTTACTGAAGCCCCCTAATTCTATTCTACTCTATTCTTTTCCTTTATTTTCTATTCTATTCTGTTCTATTCTATTCTCTTATTTTCTAGTTTATTATGTTTTATTTTATTATAGTCCTTTTTTCTATTCTATTCTGTTTTATTCTATTATTTTCTATTCTATTGTTCAATTCTATTTTATCCTATAAAGCAGCCTAAGTAGGAATCATCATCTTATTTCATTTTTATACCTTACTGTATTTATTGCAATATGTTTCCATTTAAAATTCAAATTCATTTTTTAATTCAAATTCGAAATCATTTTCAAATTCAAATAATTTGTTTGGTTATAATTTATTTTGGATTTGTTGAAATGCATTACTATTGTGATTCAGAAATTTGGATATAATCAAATAATGAAAATGTTGTCCGAATTTTGATTAGTAACGACATAAGACGCACCTATCTAGTGGCGGCTACATTAGTTTTTGTAGGCATTTTTTCGTCTTTTTCCCTTTAAATTTTTCTGATAATCTTGCCAGTACCATACTTCCTGGCCCTAGGGTAACAACACTCCCTCTTCCACTTTTTTTTTATGGAAAAGCTGAATGGTCATCCTAGGTTTCCTTCAGGATTTGAACTACAGAACATCTCATCTCCATGAGATCATAAAGGAAAGGTTCTATAGTTCACACAGAGAGCTCAGAAGGCTGGACGTACTAAACTGCATATTGGGATGATGGGATATCCTTTGGAAGGCTGATAACAATGTTTGAAAATTCAGTTCAGTGCTCAGAAATATATAAGAATACTGTGTTTCTGGCAGGATCAACGAGTATTTTCTGCACTTGCAGAAAATGTACTTGGCCTGAAAAAGAAAACTGATGCAGCCATCACGTCTAAGGACACATTTAAAGCGTTTGTTACCCCAACATTTCATATTACTGATATGTGCCTGCTGTACCATGTACTTGTATGAGAAAGTCCCCTGTTCTCTTTGTATTGCTTCCTTTGTGTGAAATCCATGGTGTTCCTGCCAGTCCCTCTGCTTTCCTATTAAAAACTGACCACACTAAGCAGGAGAACACACTGTGGTCAGTTTTCTAGCTGTGCTGGGAACCCAGCCTGCTCTCCTCCAATGATCAGGCTTGTCCTGACACACCCCAGGCTGCACAGCCTTTCACTGGGAAGATCAATGTGCTGCTGTTTCTCCTCCCCCCCCAGCTTCTATGCAGCTGAGAACAGAGGATATGTGATCACTTATAAAAAAAAAGGAGGGAAAAAAATGTATTTATAATGTTTGTATATCTATACACAAATATTATGCCTTTCATTCCTATTTTAAATTGTATGGGGCTGTCTTACAAGGTGATCATTTATAATCACTTTAATGCAATATATTACATTTTGTTCTTAATGTAGCAAAGTCTCTAAGGTCGCAAACAACCAGCCACAAGGAGCTTCTGAGATCCCTACTGCTTGTATAGATATGTCAGTGATTTCCCGGTTCACTAGTAAATGTGGGTGTATCTGTAACCTCCAGAACTTTTCTTTGACCTCCTTGGTGGGTATGCACCATTATAAGGACCTGGTGTCAATGGCTTTGGGCTTGTGTTTATGGCATTACCTTCACTTCAATTTGAGATGCTTCTTAGATCATTCATAATTCATTGACAGGTGTATTTGACCTGCAGTTGACTTCCTTCTGACCTGCGTGGATTTTGCAATCCTAAAGTCTTGTAGGGGATGCAAGACCTAAATGTCACAAACAAATGCCCATCGATAGAAGCTGTAAAAAGGCAATGATTGAGTAAGCTGGGAGACTTGCAGGGAAACCCAGGAGGGGAGAGAACGCAAAATGACATTTTTGTGGGAGATGAATGAATGGTATGGAAAGATAATGTCATCAACATATTGATGAAGCCTACAGACCCTCCACTATGTGGACATGAATCTGGAATAAACCACTGACTATTACATTTATGACAGGATGGTCTTCCTAGAACACCATGTTACCGGTCTTTTATACTGGACTTCATTTCTGTTCATGTCTCATATTTCTAACCTTCTCTCCAGGATGATAAAAGACTTGGAGGCCCAACTAGAGTATGAACGCCTACGCCGGGAGAAGATGGAGGTCCAGCTAGATGAATACAGGGTACAGATCTCTCAGCTCAACAGCTGCCTGGAACAGATGAAACCCCCTCCTCGACCCAGTGTAAGCACTCTCTTCTTTGAGGGACCCTTCATGGACAACTTCACCTTTAGTAAACTAGTTACATAGTTAGGTTGAAAAAAGGACACAAGTCCATCTGGTTCAACCAATTAACCTATTGAACGCCACCACCCCGATTGCAGTCCATCTAAAAAAAAAATGTTTTACTTGATCCAGGAGTATATTCTTCAACAAGGTCCCAGGTGGCTCCTCTTCACACTGTGCATGCATGCTATGGCTGTTTTCATTTTATCGGAGCGCTGTACTCCTGACAGCCTCCAGTGGTTTGGCAGTGTGAGGCTAACCAATACAACAGCACACACGGGCTTTTTAAAGTGGACCTTCGCCTTCCTGCAGCACTCTCCTCTTCTACATCACGCTTCACCTCCACAGCACAGATATTAGTTTTTTTGTTTTGTTTATTTGTTTACTTTTTTCTTGGTAAAAGCCTCAGCCCACCCCTATCTTCTGGCATTTGCCTAAACAGATGACGCTGGTGACCTGGTGCCTCCTGGGATACATGACGTGCAGTCCCATTCAGTAAGGAAGAGGGGGGCGGGACCAGCATGCCTGCACCCGGAAGAGCCAGAAGCTGTCAGGAACCAACATGGCGGCGCAGTCAACGCTGGATCCACTGGATAGGGGAGTTCCCTTATTGTGCAAAACACAGTATCAGGTAAGCAGGGGAAAACTCATTTTACGGGGAGGGAAAGGCTGGAGTTCCTCTTTAAAGAGAAGCCACCCAGGAACGTGTCAGAGTAAGGATCACTGGATCGGGGAGGAGAGTAGGTATTCTCCCCAATGGCTGCACTCAGGCGTGGTAGGAAGAGTTATTAATAGACAACTTCACTAAAGGTAAAGTCCCTTTTAGCATGTATCTGTATTTATCTTAGAGCTTGTAAACTGGCAGCAGGAAACATGTATTTACCACCAGATGTCTTCCAGAGTTCCCCAGAAACCCAAAAGTAGCTTATGCCTAGTACAAACAATGAGAAAATCGAATGAAAAATATCGCTTTCGGAGCGATCGTTAGTACACAGCTTTCGAGAGCCAATCATGTCAGTTCATTCGAAATAATCCGAAGGGACTAACACAAAACTTTTTTTCTCTTACGATAACAGAACTAACAATTTTTGTCTTGCAAAAATTTTCGTAACTCTAGTAACCTATTTGTATTTGATATGAGACTAGCATGCCAAAAAAAAAAAAAAAAAACAGATGATGATTTGTTCGATATTCTTTTTGTGTGTACGAAGCTTTAGGCACTGCAAGATGGGGTGAGACTTTGTGTTCCTTCTGGTCCAATAAGGTTTAAAGCCTCGCACACCCGATGAAAATATCGGACGAATGAGCGGCCATTTTTTTTTTGCTTGTTAGTTTCATATAAAAAATGAAGAGGTTACTCAACTTACGAAAATTCTTGTACGACAGAATACAACTTTGGAAGTGATGTATTGTATTGTATTTCATTTTCTGAGCATGCGTAGGGTTTTGCTCTTCTGATTTTTTTTTTTTTTTTAGGATGAAAACTATGCTGATTAACCTCCCTGGCGGTTTTCCCGAGTGTGGCTCGGGGTTAAAATTCAGGACCATTAGCGGTAACCCCGAGCCACACTCGGGATTACATTGCAGGATCCTGGTGCCTCCTTACTTACCTTGTCCCCGGGATCCTGCGATGTCCCCCACAGAGTCCGCAGGCTGTGTCCTGTTCCGAAGCCTCTCTGTGCCAGGCTCCGTTCCCTGCGAGCGTCGCGACGCACGGGGGCGGAGCCTGGCGGCAAATTAAAAAAAATGTAAAAAGCATAACACATACAGTACTGTAATCATACAGATTACAGTACTGTATGAAATCATTTCACATCCCTTTTGTCCCCAGTGCTCTGGCCCATGCCCTGCATGCAGTTTTATATTGCATATACTGTTCTTTCTGCCTGGAAACTGGAGATTGTCCATAGCAACCAAAAAGTGTCCCTTTACGTCAAAAATGGCTTTAGACCAGCTAGAAAACAGCGATAGTAAATTAGAACACTTGCAGAATTGAGCGATAGTGAATCGTGTGGAAATTTATTTTATTACTATTTATTTTTATTTTTTTTAATTATTATTTTTTTTTTATTATATTATAATTTATGATTTTGTGTTTCAAACTTTATCATACCCGGGATATCTACTAGACTCTTGTTTGGACAGATTTAAGTGTGTTATTGTTAAGAATTACAGGCCTACAATATAAAACACCAAATTTCCATGCAAAATAATTGTACCGCTTTCAGCACCTAAAATCAGAAAGAATCATACCGCCAGGGAGGTTAAATGAAAATCAGTCGATCTGGTATCGTACGATTAAAAAATTTCGTGTTTGTCCCTTTTGCATAATTTCAGATGAATGGTCGCGATTGACTTTCGAATGCTGTGTACTAACGATCAGATTATCACGCGATCGCTTCAAAAGCGGTATTTTTCATCCGATTTTCTGATCGTGCGTATTAGGCTTCAGTTGCTTGTGTACACAGCTGTTTGCGTTCTGCTTCTGGCCAGGGCTTGTGAAGCAATTTGGAAGTATTTGCAATGCAGTCTTTGAATTTACAGTGCCTTGAAAAAGTATTCATACCCCTTTGAAATTTTCCCACATTTTGTCATGTTACAACCAAAAACGTAAATATATTTTATTAGAATTTTATGTGATAGACCAACACAAAAGTGGCACATTATTGCCACTTGCAGTCCCAAGTCGCACTAGTGAAAACGTAGCCTTAAATCACAAAAAAGCATGCTGCACCTGAATTTAAAGTGCATGTCAAAAAAGAAAAAAAGAAAATAAATTGCAACCACCACATCTAATAACTGTAGTATGTTAAATAATTATTTTTGGGTTTAAATACACACAATTGGGACAAAAATTAAGTAAATTTAACAGAGAATATACAGAACGCATGGCCTGTATACGCATCCTTAAAATAATGGCTGCCCAGCTTTCTATACTAATGTTGAATTCAAAGCATCCAAACCAGCATTTCCAGAAGCAGAGGTCACCAATGGCCGCCCACATATTTCTTTCCCAACAACGTTCACTTTATTCTGGACAATCGATATGACGGGAGTGTAACGCTAATCCACCGAGCTGCTGAGCCAGGTTCAGCATCAATAGATTCAGCTGCCGCACAAAGTCTTTTGTTTGATCTCAGTCAGAAAACATAGAAGGGACAGCGCTGGTTTTTTGTTCTTCACATAAAGAAAATGTTTTTCTAAAAAGGCCGCATGAATCCGGAACAAAAAAAAAAAGTGCAAAAACTGGAGTTCTATAAATCTACTGGCCTGTAGACAAGCCGTATCAGTATAATGATGGTGGGGTGAAGTTATTGTGAACTCTATGTGTGTGTAATCCTAATTACTCCCTATATACTGTACAAGCATATTATACAATATTTTACCAAAAGTATTGGGACACCTGCCTTTACACGCACATGAACTTTAATGGCATCCCAGTCTTAGTCCGTATGGTTCAATATTGAGTTGGCCCACCCTTTGCAGCTATAACAGCTTCAACTCTTCTGGGAAGGCTGTCCACAAGGTTTAGGAGGGTGTCTATGGGAATGTTTGACCATTCTTCCAGAAGAGCATTTGTGAGGTCAGGCACTGATGTGGAAGAGAAGGCCTGGCTCACAGCCTCCACTCTAATGCCCTGTACACACGGTCGGACATTGATCCGACAACAAAATCCATGGATTTTTTCAGATGGATGTTGGCTCAAACTTGTCTTGCATACACACGGTCACACAAAGTTGTCGGAAAATCCGATCGTTCTGAACGCGGTGACGTAAAACACGTACGTCGGGACTATAAACGGGGCAATAGCCGATAGCTTTCGTCTCTTAATTTATTCTGAGCATGCGTGGCACTTTGTGCGTCGGATTTGTGTACACACGATCGGAATTTCCGACAACGGATTTTGTTGTCAGAAAATGTTATATCCTGCTCTCAAACTTTGTGTGTCGGAAATTCCAGTGGAAAATGTGTGATGGAGCCCACACACGGTTGGAATTTCCGACAACAAGGTCCTATCACACATTTTCCATCGGAAAATCCGACCGTGTGTACGGGGCATTATTCATCCCAAAGGTATTCTATCAGGTTGAGGTGCAGGCCAGTCAAGTTCCTCCACCGCGAGCTCGCTCATCCATGTCTTTATGGACCTTGCTTTGTACACTGGTCCAAATCATTTGGTGGAGGGGATTCTGGTGTGGGGTTGTTTTTCAGGGGTTGGGCTTGGCCCCTTAGATCCAGTGAAGGGAACTCTTAAGGCGTCAGCATACCAAGACATTTTGGACAATTTCATGCTCCCAACTTTGTGGGAAAAGTTTGAGGATGGCCCCTTCCTGTTTCAACATGACTGCTCACCAGTGCACAAAGCAAGGTCCATAAAGACATGGATGGGTGAGTTTGGAGTGGTGGAACTTGACTGGCCTGCACAAAGTCCTGACCTCAACCCTATAGAACACCTTTGGGATGAATTAGAGCTGAGACTGCGAGCCAGGCCTTCTCGTCCAACATCAGTGCCTGACCTCACAAATGCAATTCTGGAAGAATGGTCAAACATTCCCATAGAAACACTCCTAAACCTTGTGGACAGCCTTCCCAGAAGAGTTGAAGCTGTTATAGATGCAAAGGGTGGGCCAATTCAATACTGAACCCTACGGACTAAGACGCCATTAAAGTTCATGTGTGTGTAAAGGCAGGCGTCCCAATGGCCCCCCAGCAAGCAGTTTGCTGTGGCAGCACCCAAGCTGGCTTTCACCCGAGCCGTGCTCTATGTGTCCATTCACACACGGAGCGAGGCTCAGCCCCACCCCCCTCTCCTCATTGGCTCACTGGCTGTGATTGACAGTAGTGGGAGCCAATGTCTACCATTGCTGTCTCAGCCAATGAGGAGGGGGGAGACCCAGGAGAGCCGAGGCACTCCTGCACATTGCTGGATCGAGATGGGGCTCAGGTAAGTTTTAGAGGGGCTGGGGGCACGGCAGAACATACAATGCATGAAGGCAAAAAAAAAATAAAATCTTGAGCCTTTACAATGACTTTGATTTTTATAAGCTGGAGTCGCTGACTTTTTCGCTTTTCTTTCTGTAGGGGGTGAAGCTGTCAGAGGAGTATAAGGAGAAGAAGAAAGCCAAGAAGAAGCCCACTCCACAACCTGGAGGGGTGTTTGTCAGGCGAGCCAGTGAGAAAAGATAGAAGGCGAGAGACTGACAAGGCATGCTGGGAAATATGGCAAAGTCATCTGACCTTAGATGACATCAGATCATTTACATACCCCTCACAATGTACCAAATAAACCTAATAAACCTATATTTTAAAGAACTCAAGTCAGGATGTGCTTTTTCCTGTTCTTTTATACATAAAAAAAAAAGTTTAAGTATATAAAAAATCCATAGAGCGATACAGGTTAACTACTTGCCGACCGTGCTATAGCCGAATGGTCGTCCATTTCTGGCAGGCCATCGTATGGCGGTCTCCCGTAATTGCGCCCGCTGACACAGACCAATCAGCGGCTCTTCACCATGTGATCAGCTGTGTCAACAGAAGCCGGTTACCGGCTCTATTCACCGCTCCTTCTCGCGCTGTCAGTGTGTGGAGGAGAAGAGAAAAGAGCCGATAATGAACTTCTGCCAATCTGTGCCCACCAATGCTGCCAATCTGTGCCCAGCAGTGTCTCATCAATGTCACCTATCAGTGCCCCCTACAAGTGCCCATCAGTGAAGGAGAAAAATTATCTGTTTGCAAAATTTTATAACAATTACATATTTTTTCTTTTTCCGGTCTTTGTTTATTTAGCAAAAAATAAACAATAAAACAGTGGTGATTAACCACTTCAGCCCTGGAAGATTTGGCTGCTGAATGACCGGGCCATTTTTTGCGATTCGGCACTGCGCCGCTTTAACTGACAATTGCGCGGTCGTGCGACGTTGCACCCAAACAAAATTGACGTCCTTTTTTTCCCACAAATAGAGCTTTCTTTTGGCTGTATTTGATCATCTCTGTGGTTTTTATTTTTTGCGCTATCAACAAAAAAAAGTGACAATTTTGAAAAAAAAACCCACAATATTTTGTACTTTTTGCTATAATAAATATCCCCATTTTCTTTTTAAAAAAAAGCACATTTTTTCTCAGTTTTGGCCGATATGTATTCTTCTACATATTTTTGGTACAAAAAAAAAAAAAAAAATCGCAATAAGTTCATATTGATTGATTTGCACAAAAGTTATAGCGTCTACAAAATAGGGGATAGATTTATAGCATTTTTATTATTATTATTTTTTTTACTAGTAATGGCGGTGATCTGCAGATTTTTATTGGGATTGCGGCGTTATATCGGACACTTTGACACATTTTTGGGACCATTGGCATTTATACAGCGATCAGTGCTGTATATTTTTACAGATTACTGTAAAAATTTCACTGGCGGGGAAGGGGTTAACACTAGGGGGCGATCAAGGGGTTAACTGTGTTCTCTGTGTGTGTTTCTAACTGTAGGGGGAGGGGACTTAGAGGAGATGACAGATCGTGGTTCCTAGCTATTAAGCACTCATGATCTGTCACTCCTCACAGAACAGAACAGGGATTTGTGTGTGTCCCTGTTCTGCCTCTCGTGCCCGCAATCGTGGCCAGCGGTCATCGCGACCGTCGGCCACGAGCATCGGCAACCCCCGCAGTGCAGCGGGCGCCTGCTATCCCGATCCCACGAGCCGACGTATTGCTACGACAGTTCGCGGGATCGTGCCGACCTGCCGCAGTATAATGACGGCAGCTGGTCGGCAAGAGGTTAAAGTGGTTGTGAAGCCAATACATTATGATCATACCGTCCCATCTGTTAAATAACGAAATGTGTCCCAGTGTCTGTGCTTTATAAAAACGATGCTGATTTTTACCTTACATCAGAGTGTCTCCCGGCGCTCACGTGACTTCTCGCCTCACTCTCCCAGGCTGACAACTATAGCGGGAGGAGCCGATCACTCCCGCTGACGTCAGCCGGAATGAGGGGCGGAGAGAGACGAGTAGGAGTGTGAGCGCCCGGAAACGCTCTGATTATAAGGTAGAAATCTGCATCGTTTTTATACAGCACAGACACTGGGACACATATCGTTATTTAACGGATGGGATGGTATGAATATAATAGTTCTTATAGCAGCAGGAAGGGAAGAAGCGGGGAGCAGAGCGGCACTGTCATGAGCTGATAGGCGGAGGGGAGGGGGAGAGGAGGACAGGAGAGCTGCGGATGACAGAGGCACGTAAACTGACCACGGTGTCAGGGCTCAGCAGCCATGATAAACTGTGGTCAGTTTATATAGGGGAGGGCAGAACCAGGCAGGATCAGCCAGGTATTTTAGGTTTACAAGGGGCCAAATTACACAGCACAAGCACAGTATGCTTTAAGGGGAACAAGATCAATTTTTTTTTTTTTTTTTTTTTTTTTAGGGTTACAAACACTTTAAATACCACCAAAAGAAAGCTCTATTTGTGTGAAAAAAAATTATAAAAATGCCATATAGGTACAGTATTGTATGACCGCGCAATTGTCATTCAAAGTGTGACAGCGCCACTTTGAATGACAATTGCGCGGTCATACAATACTGTACCTATATGGCATTTTTATAATTTTTTTTCACACAAATAGAGCTTTCTTTTGGTGGTATTTAAAGTGTTTGTAACCCTAAAAAAAAAAAAAAAAAATTGAAAGCTGAAAATTGACCTGGGCAGGAAGGGGGTGAAAGTGCCCAATGGGCAAGTGGTTAAGAGGTACTGTGTATCCACAAATCATAATGTACAATGCAGAACAATCTTCTGTAACAGTATCTCACATAAGTTATAACACAACCAAGCAATAGTTCTCAGGTCATACATTTGTCAGGATGGAATTTAGTCGTCAGTTCACCTGCAATTGCTGTTTTTTGTTATGGTTGCAAGCTGCAGTAGTACCAAAGACTATGATTTACAGACAACCATCCAGGCAAAATAAGTCACTGATTGATGGGAAACTTTGACTGATGGGTGGTACTGCACTGTGTGTAATGGGTAGTCTGTCATCTGGCACAGGGGTCTCCAAACTTTATAAACAAAGGGCCAATTTACCGTCCTTCAAATGCTGGGGTCGGACTGTGTCCAGCAGGAGTAGAAAATTATTGGTGTCAGTGGTAGGAATAGTGCCCCATCATTGGTGTCAGTGGGAGGAATAGTGCCCCATCATTGGTGTCAGTGGGAGGAATAGTGTCCCATCATTGGTATCAGGGGGAGGAATAGTGCCCCATCATTGGTGTCGGTGGGAGGAATAGTGTCCCATCATTGGTATCAGTGGAATAGTGCCCCATCATTGTAGTAAGTGTGAGGAACAGTGCCTCATCATTGGTATTGGTGGGAGGAATAGTGCCAATCATTGGTATGGGTGGGAGGAATAGTGCCCCATCATTGCTGTCAGAGGGAGGAACAGTGCCCCATCATTGGTGTCAGTAGGAGGAATAGTACCCCATCAATGGTATCGGTGTGAGGAATAGTGCCCCATCATTGGTATCGGTGGGAGGAATAGTGCCCCATCATTGGTATCGGTGGGAGGAATAGTGCCCCATCATTGGTATCGGTGGGAGGAACAGTGCCCCATCATTGCTGTCAGAGGGAGGAATAGTGCCCCATCATTGATGTCGGTAGGAGGAATAGTGCCCTATCATTGATGTTGGTAGGAGGAATAGTGCCCCATCAATGGTATCGGTGGCAGGAATAATGCCCCATCATTGGTGTCGGTGGGAGGAATAGTGCCCTATCATTGGTATCGGTGGGAGGAACAGTGCCCCATCATTGCTGTCAGAGGAAGGAATAGTGCCCCATCATTGATGTCAGTAGGAAGAATAGTGCCCCATCATTGGTATCGGTGGGAGCAATAGTGTCCCATCATTGGTATCAGGGGGAGGAATAGTGCCCCATCATTGGTATCAGGGGGAGGAATAGTGCCCCATCACTGGTGTCGGTGGGAGGAATAGTGTCCCATCATTGGTATCAGTGGAATAGTGCCCCATCATTGTAGTAAGTGTGAGGAACAGTGCCTCATCATTGGTATTGGTGGGAGGAATAGTGCCCCATCATTGCTGTCAGAGGGAGGAACAGTGCCCCATCATTGGTGTCAGTAGGAGGAATAGTACCCCATCAATGGTATCGGTGTGAGGAATAGTGCCCCATCATTGGTATCGGTGGGAGCAATAGTGCTCAAGGGCAAGCAAAAGGCCACAGTTTGGAGGTCACCAGTCTAGCACATAGCTCAGGATCATTTTCTTGGTTACAACCATATAGAAGGAGACGTAAATAATACAACAGGGACTCACACAAAGGCAACATTCAATGAGTTTAATAGAATAATATAAAACAGCAAAATGATCCGCCTTACAAACACACGGAAAGGCACTTCATAGCGGGTATGAAGAATACGGCGACTCTACATTCTACCGCTTCTCTCATTGGCTGCAGCGTCACAGCGTGTGACCGACAACCAATCAGCATGGAGTCATAGCAATCAAAAGACATAACATTGTGCGCTCAGACTTCTGGCCTCCCGATCTCCGTGTACAGCGGCGATAAGGAACTGTGCAAACGCAGCACCGCCGGAATGACTGACATGAACAGCTGCCATTTCTGAGAATGTAGCACTTGTAGAATACATTCCTGGAAAGAGAACCCGTCACTTTGTAGCAGAAGAAAACGGACTACATGGGAGTTCGGTAATAGGAAACATTTTTTGTTCAAAGTGCAAAAATGAAAATTGATCGGCTGCCATGAGCAATTTTTTATATATTTTATTTGCTCTGATGTTACAGAAGTGGAAGGAAGAGATCTTTCCGAGTCCTGAATGATTTGAGAGCGTTCACGCCGGTACAACTAAGGTGTACCGCGGTTTTCGCGTGGTTAACCGCCAGTTTTCCCCCCATAGACTTTCTATGATGTCCTGCAGTTTTGGTGTGTTTTCTGAAAGCGCATCAAAATGCAGAACGCAGGACTATTAGTGCGCTTTTAGAAAAAGCACCCCCAAAAAAAAGAAAGAGGAGATATTAGAAAGCCTATGGGGAACCGCAGGTAAGCTGCGGCCAAACTGCAGCGTGAAACAGCCCCCTTTCTCTCCACCCTGGTCAGATCTGGGGGTCTGCCTGATCATATGTAAAGGGTAACTTCACTTGTGTGTGGGGGGGGGGGAATAGTAGTGCAGCTCTGCATAGAAACCAATCAGCTTTCAGTCCAGCATGCATGGCCAGCTGCTGTCTACTGCCTGTAGGACGCACTCATGGTGGGAGCAGAGTGATGACCTCATCATTCTTCTTTCTGATACCTATTTGTCCAATCCTGGGCAGGGGGCAGGTCTCTGACTGCTGTACAGTCTCCGGGGAGGACACGGGGACAGGGCTTATAGCACTGGCATGCAGAATATTACAGATCATTGAGCAGTAAACCGTTCACATAGGTATATTTCAGCTGTTTGCCAGGATTTTAGGTTTGAAGCCCCCCCCCCCCCTTCTTCGCCCCAGTAGTCCTGTGTATTGGACCTCTGACCAGCAAAATGGTGTCTCCTTATAGGAGATTTACAGGTCGATCGAACGTGATGGGGACCCGTCGCTTCAACGGTCTATTCTTGCAGCTCCTTTTTGCTCCCCAACAACTTTTCAGGTGAACACAAAAGCCAGCCAACTATTCCACAAGCTAATCTAATCAACAGTCTGGGGAAGAGGCCATAATAGACAGAGGCTTAAATATTTAAAGTGGAAGTAAAACATTTTTTTTTCTGCCAGTAAATACCTTATACAGTCCACTTCCTGTTTCTTGTCTGGTCATTAGCCTAGGCTAGTGATGGTGAACCTTGGCACCCCAGATGTTTCGGAACTACATTCCCCATGATGTTCTACTACACTGCATCATGGGAAATGTAGTTCCACAACATCTGTGGTGCCAAGGTTCGCCATCACTGGCCTAGGCTTATGACATCATGCACAGCTCTCTCTCTCACTCTCCTGAGAGTTTGCCAGGAAGGGAGGGAGGAGGAGTCATAAGAGGGCCAATGAGAGCTGCAGAGCTGGAGGTGTGTGTCTGTGTAAATCCAGGAAGTGAACAGGCAGCAGCTTCAGCTGCCCACAGTTAAAATGGCTGCAGCCAGACTTGCTGGAGGGAGATTTCTGCAGCATATTTGGAGAGTACAGAATCACGGTGTATATAAAATAATATGCAAAGTGGTTGGAGGGAAGCTTCAGAAGGGCAAATATGTTTTTATTACCAATTATGTGAGCAGACTGCAGTTCCTCTTTAAATATTGAAGCAACTGTTATAACTGATGACAGCGATAAGGCCTTCCTCAACCCACCCTTCCCCCTTGTCAGTAATATGTCTACTGCAAAGTGACAGGTCCACTTAGACACGGTCTGAACCATTATTTCCACAGTCGGTAAAATCCAAGGGCTATGGCAAGGCAAGCAAATACAGAGCCTAAAAAAGGAGAAAAAAAATACAAAAAACATATATAAGCTTAAAAGCATTTCATCATACATCAAATACCTAGATTTAAGTTCCCATTCCCCTAAAACAGGGGGTCTCCAAACTTTTTAAACAAAGGGCCAGTTTATTGTCCTTCAGACTTCAGGGGGCTGGACTGTGGTCGGGGGGGGGTGTAAATTTACCTGGCATCAGGTATTAGGGGGAAGAACAGTGCCCCATCGTTGATATAATTGGGAGGAATAGTGCCCCATTGTTGATGTCAGTTGGCAGAATAGTGTCTCATATCAGTAGGAGGAATAGTGCCCCATCATTGGGAAGAATAGTCCCCCATTGTTGATGTCAGGTGGCAGAATAGTTTCATATCATTGGGATGAATAGTGCCCCATTGTTGGTATCATTGGGAGGAATAGTGCCACATTGTTGATGACAGCTGGCAGAATAGTGTCTCATATAATTGGGAGGAATAGTGCCCCATTGCTGATGTCAGTTGGCAGAATAGTGCCCCATTGTTGATGTGAGTTGGCAGAATAGTGCCCCATTGTTGATGTGAGTTGGCAGAATAGTGTCTCGTATCAGTTGGAGGAATAGTGTCCCATCATTGGGAAGAATAGTCCCCCATTGTTGATGTCAGGTGGCAGAATAGTTTTCATATCATTGGGATGAATAGTGCCCCATTGTTGGTATCATTGGGAGGAATAGTGCCACATTGTTGATGACAGTTGGCAGAATAGTGTCTCATATCATTGGGAGGAATAGTGCCCCATCATTGGCATCATTGGGAGACGTAGCACCCCATTGTTGATGACAGTTGGCAGAATAGTGTCTCATATCAGTGGGAGGATTAGTGCCCCATTGTTGTCAGTTGGCAGAATAGTGCCCCATTGTTGATGTGAGTTGGCAGAATAGTGTCTCGTATCAGTGGGAGGAATAGTGCCCCATCATTGGGAGGAATAGTACCCTATAGTTGATGTCAGTTGGCAGAATAGTGTCTCGTATCAGTGGGAGGAATAGTGCCTAAAGGGCCGGATAAAGGCAAGCAAAGGGCCACATCCGGCCCCCAGGCCGTTGTTTGGAGACCACTGCCCTGAACCATAGATCAGACTTACTCAACACAGATGAAGCGACCGGGGTGGGGTGATGGCGGGTGGTTTTTCCGCCACCCCCCCCACCAAAAATAATAGAACACCAGCCCCCACTGCTCTTTACACCCCTCTCTCACTTCTCTCTGTCTAGCAAACAATGCACTGAAAAGGAAGCCATGACTCTCAATTCTGATTGGACAGCAGTAACTGCTGCTGTGCTTGAAAGACTGTAAAATTCCGTTCACACGGGCAGCAGAGGGGCAGTGAAAACAGGCAGGCGATGCACGTGTCCATACCCCCTGTGTACTGTCTTGGTATAAAGTTAGGGAAACAGATTCTTTTTTTTTTTTTTTTTTTAAGCGTTTTTGTCTTTTTTTTTCTATTATATAGTAAAAATTAAAAGCACATTGGATATTACATACTACCTAAAAAAAAAAAAGCTCTCTTTAAAAAAAACAATATAAAATTAATTTGGATACAGTGTGGCATGACAATAATCACCGAACTATGAAAACAGAAAATGGCCTGCAAATGAAGGGATATTACAAGCTGGTGGCTCCAGTGGTTAGAGAGCCGTCCTGGAGCTCCAGTCTCCTCTCTCCCCCAGAGATCCAACTGCAGCATTGCAACTTTGCAGCAAGTCGCCAGGTGAGGTGCTGATCTGTGTCAGACATTTGGGAACACGTCCAGGAACTGTACAGGCACCAGGATTTACATGATGGAGTCATCTCTGAGCTGGTGTCTCAGTCCAGGTAATGACCCTGCAGGATGCTTGAACATCATTTCCCTTCTGGGAAGAAAAAAGGTTAAGGCCTTCATATGGAGAGTACTGTGAGAAGTAATACTGGACCTGTTGCACTTACACATTACATAGCATGTTTGCATTTAAAGTAAGTAAGCTCAAACCAACCAACCGGCTCCTACACCCTTCTAACTACCTTGTGAAAGGAGGATGCATATACTTACCTAGTTTCAGGGCACTCTGGTCAGATCATCAGCTTCTAGCAGCGGTTTCAGGGGAGAGGAGGGACAGCCGACAATGGTAAGTATACAGGTGTGCTCATAAGTTTACATACCCTGGCAGAGTTTAGGATTTCTTCGCCATTTTTCAGAGAACATGAATAACACAAAAATGTTTCTTTCACTCATGATTAGTGTTTGGCTGAAGCCATTTATTATCAATCAACCGTGTTTACTCTTTTTAAATCATAATCACAACAGAAACTACCCAAATGACCCTGATCAAAAGTTTACATACCCTGGTGATTTTGGCCTGATAACACGCACAGAAGTTGACACAAAGGTGTTTGAATGGCTATTAAAAGGTAATCATCCTCACCTGTGATCTGTTTGCTTGTAATTAGTGTGTGTAAAAGGTCAATGAGTTTCTGGACTCCTGACAGACCCTTGCATCTTTCATCCAGTGCTGCACTGATGTTTCTGGATTCTGAGTCATGGGGAAAGCAAAAGAATTGTCAAAGGATCTGCAGGAAAAGGTAGTTGAACTGTATAAAACAGGAAAGGGATATAAAAAGATATCCAAGGAATTGAGAATGACAATCAGCATTGTTCAAACTCTAATCAAGAAGTGGAAAATTAGAGGTTCTGTTGAAACCAAACTACGGTCAGGTAGACCAACTGAAATTTCAGCCACAACTGCCAGGAAAATTGTTTGGGATGCAAAGAAAAACCCACAAATAACTTCAGGTGAAATACAGGACTCTCTGAAAACATGTGGTGTGGCTGTTTCAAGGTGCACAATAAGGAGGCACTTGAAGAAAGATGGTCTGCATGTTTGAGTCACCAGAAGAAAGCCATTACTACGCAAATACCACAAAGTATCTCACTTACAATACGCCAAACAGCACAGAGACAAGCCTCAAACCTTCTGGCACAAAGTCATTTGGAGCGATGAGACCAAAATTGAGCTTTTTGGCCACAATCATAAACACTACATTTGGAGAGGAGTCAACAAGGCCTATGATGAAAGGTACGGAGGTGGATCGCTGATGTTTTGGGGATGTGTGAGCTACAAAAGGCACAGGAAATTTGGTCAAAATTGTTGGCAAGATGAATGCAGTATGTTATCAAAAAATACTGGGGGAACATTTGCATTCATCAGCCAGGAAGCTGCGCATGGGACGTACTTGGACATTCCAACATGACAATGATCCAAAACACAAGGCCAAGTCGACTTGTCAATGGCTACAGCAGAATAAAGTGAAGGTTCTGGAGTGGCCATCTCACCTCAATATCATGGAGCCACTCTGGGGAGATCTGAAACGTGCAGTTCATGCAAGACAGCCCAATTTGAAGGGGGGTGGGAGCAGTTTTAAGGGCCATATACACGGGCCGAATATCGGGCAGGATTCGGCCAGTTTGTATTGAACTGGCCTGTGTGTACGACAGCTGGTCCTACAGACCTCTGTATAGGGGTATGACCGAAAAAGGTCTGCAGATCGGCATCCGATCAGTGCTGACCGGTGTGTTCTGGCGGAGGGGCTGTCCCCATGTCAGAACACAATGACTCAGCGGGGGGAGATTGCTGTACTAACATCGCATAGTTAGTACAACGGCTCCTCACAAGCTCTTCAGTTTTTTTTTTTCATTCAGCCCGCTGGGTTTAAGGAAAAAAAAGAAATAGTGTGCATCAGGTTTTAGACTTAGTTAGAGCCTGGAATTTCACTTTAACATGAACATTATACACAGTATCTAATGGCAAATCTGCTTTAATGACCAAGAGCAAAGGTAAATACAATGTTGAAAAGACTTAATTTTGGTAGGGTCAGGGGAGGACAAAGGGGACAGAGGGGCATTTTCCTTCAGGTCAGTAGTAATAAGATATGTTGGGCTGGTGGCACAGAGTGGAGAGAATTCAGCATTCAGATATTGATCAGAGCAGCACCAACAGTCAGTGACAGATAGGGGGCAATATAAAGCTACCCATTACCCTGTTTGGACTTGGGAAGTGACGCCACAACTGGCAATGGGAAGTCTTTGAGTGCAGACTTTATTTTTTGCTTTGAGATGTCCAATGACTGAAGGCTGAAATCTGAAAAAGAAAGCTGATGGTGGAAGATATGAAAAGGTGGGGCATAATGGAGCATGTCCTCAAGGAGCACCCACCTTCTACCAATGAACTGGGGCACCATGGCTCACTTCATGTGTTACACTTTCTTGAGCTCACAGAAATCTGCCCCTACAATGAAAGGGTCAGTTGGTTGTGTTTGCCTCCCAGGCCAAAGTTTCCAGTCCTTCTCTGGCAGAGGAATCATGGATAGTAAGATCTCTCATTACCAGTAAAGGTGGATCATCTTCTGATCACACCACTGGTGAACCGGATACAACTTTTTAACCACACAGCATGCATGGTGAGAAGATTAAACATTTGTATGAGGTGAACCTTTAATGCTGGATAATCCTGTCCAACATGCAAAAAAAAAAAAAAAAAAAAATCAAAGCAAGCAACACAAGGCAATTCCCACACTCATGCAAACATGCTTGTTTATTAACAAATTCATGGCCTGGTTGTAGTGAGCAGCACTTGGATCAACTCTAATACCTGCAAACACTGCACTGTTCCTATAGAAATGGTATTATGCACATGTCTGAATTATTAAAAAGGAACCAATCACCTCCAATCACCTTGTTAAAAGGAACCAATCACCTCCTTATAAGGCAACTTTGTTGATTTCCAATTATTGTTGGAGGTGTGGAAGGGAAGAGGATACCATTCTACACAATTGGTGGACCTGCCACCATATTTGACCTTACTGAAGAATCATTTTCCTAATATGCAATCAAATCATGGGTACAGACTCTGGCGATGCCTTTGCTCCCCATCATCTCAGAGCCCCTTAATGCAACAAAGAAAGGCCTTTTGCAATTTCCCCTCTCCGCAGGTGGGGTTCTGATCCCTAGGTATCTGAAAAGTACAATTTCTGTCTTTGCAGATGACACCAAGCTATGCAGTGGAATAACGTCCTTACAGGATGTCTCCAACTTACAAGCCAACCTCAATGCACTGTCTAATTGGGCAACTAAGTGGCAAATGAGGTTTAATGTTGATAAATGTAAAGTTATGCGCTTGGGGGCTAAGAATATGCATCCATCATACATACTAGGGGGAGTACAACTGGGGGAATCCATAGTAGAGAAGGATCTGGGGGTTTTGGTAGATCATAAGCTCAATAATAACATGCAATGCCAAACTGCGGTTTCCAAAGTCCTTTCTTGTATTAAGAGAGGTATAGACTCGAGAGAGCGAGATATCATTTTGCCACTGTACAAATCGTTAGTAAGACCTCATCTGGAAAATGAAGTTCAGTTTTGGGCACCAGTTCTCAAAAAGGATATCGGGGAACTGGAGAAAGTGCAGAGAAGGGCAACCAAACTGATAAGAGGCATGGAGGAGATCAGCTATGAGGAAAGATTAAAGGGAGATTAAAGGAACTGAATTTATTCTCCTTAGAAGAGGAGATTAAGGGGGGATATAATGAACATGTACAAATACATAAGTGGTCCATATAGTGAACTTGGTGTTGAGTTATTCACTTTAAGGTCATCACAGAGGACAAGGGGGCACTCTTTATGTCTAGAGGAAAAAATATTTAATCTCCAAATACGGAAAAGCTGAGGTAGACTTACCGGTAACTCCTTTTTTAAGAGTCTTCCAGGACAGCCATGAGACCTGGTGTCAAGATAAAAGTGGTCTCTGCGGCGGATTCGCCCCCCCCCTTCCCGCTTCCCGCCACACTCCAATGCCCTTCGCCGCTTATCAGACCCGTCGGCAGCAATCGGATCTTCTCTCTTGTGTGACATGAAGACGAGTGAGTGGAAGATGGCCCCCACCCGTCTCCATATCAATGCAGGGCGGAAGCAACGTCAAAACGTAACTACCACCCATAGCTCTTAAAGAGCCATTTTTTTCTTTTGTATTTTTTTAAATGACATTATTTTTAATTGCATTTTAGTGTAAATATGAGATCTGACGTCTTTTTGACCCCAGATCTCATATTTAAGAGGTCCTGTCATGCCTTTTTTCTATTACAAGGCATGTTTACATGCCTTGTAATCGGAATAAAAGTGACATTTTTTTTTTTTTTTTTAATGAACAGTGTAAAAATAAAAAAATAAAAGGTAAAATAAATAAGAAAAAAAAAAATGTTTTAAACGTCCCGTTCCACCGAGCTCGCGTGCAGAAGCGAACGCATACATGAGTAGCGCCCGCATATAAAAATGGTGTTCAAACCACACATGTGAGGTATCGCCGCGATCGGTAGAGCGAGAGCAATAATTCCAGCCCTAGACCTCCTCTGTAACTCAAAACATGCAACCTGTAGAATTTTTTAACCATCGCCTATGGAGATTTTTAAGGGTAAAAGTTTGTCGCCATTCAACGAGCGGGCGCAATTTTGAAGCGTGACATGTTGGGTATCAATTTATTCGGCATAACATTATCTTTCACAATCTAAAAAAAAAAAATTGGGCTAACTTTACGGTTGTCTTATTTTTTTACGGTGTGACAGAAAGTATTGCAACAACCGCCATTTTATTCTCTAGGGTGTTAAAAAAAAAAGGATAATGTTTGGGGGTTATAAGTAATTTTCTAGCAAAGAAAAACCCCTGTTTTTAACTTGTAAAACAACGAATCTCAGAAAGAGGGTCGGTCCTTAAGTGGTTAAAAAAAAAATTGTCGAAAGTGCGAAACTTTAGCTCTGTTACAACCGATAGCTATGGAGAAATCACATGGTTTTTGAATGGCACAGGCGGGATAAGGAGGGGGTGGGAATATTTCCACGATGATGCAAGAAGTGGGCAGCCACAAATGCAAAGGGAGGACAGAGTGCGAACCCTCCTATGCTCATGCTGGTGTGTTTTTTTTTTGATTCACTAAAAGTTCATTAAAAATTGGTACAATAGTCAACCAACAATATTGCTTGGAGATTCTGAAAAGGTTACAGAAATCTGTTCAGAGGAAAAGACGGGAACTCTGGCCTGACAAGTGGATTCTCCACCAAGACAATGCTCCTGCACAAACAGTCTATTCGGTCACTCGCTCACACAGTGACTATCTCTTCCTATTCCTGCAGAATGCTTTGGGTCTGGATGGACCTTTCCTCAGCCTGCAACCCTCTTCAGTCAGCTGCATCCAACTCATCGGACCTTGACAGCCTGAGCAGGGGACCCCTTAAGCATTTATCATGGGCCAAGATGAAATCCATGTTAGGTCTAAAACTGTTTAATTTTTATACCCTGTTTCCCCAAAAAAAAGACCTAGCGTGATTGTCGGTGATGGCTGCAATATAAGCCCTACCCCCCAAATAAGCCCTAGTTAAAGTCCTTGTAGGCCTTATTTTCAGGGTAGGGCTTATTTGGGGGGTTGGGCTTATATTGCAGCCATCACCGACAATCACGCTAGGTCTTATTTTCGGGGAAACAGGGTAGCGTTCTCTAAAACAGAAATGTGTTTTGGGGTTCCAAGGACCCTTTAATCAGGTCTTGGTAAAAATTCAATCCATGTGTTCTGGACAGGTTGCTTGGCTCTTAAAGAGGAACTGCAGTCTGCACACATAATTTAAAATAAAAAAAAAAAAACATCTTTGCCAATCTGAAGCTTCCTTCCAACCAGTTTGCATATTATTTTATATATACTGTGATGTATATATAAAATAATTCTGCAGAAATATAAAAAATATGCTGCAGAAATCTCCCTCCACTGAGTCTGGCTGCAGCCATTTTAACTGTGGGCAGCTTGAAGCCGCTGCCTGTTCACTTCCTGGATCTACACAGAGGCACACCTCAAGCTCTGCAGCTCTCATTGGACCTTATATGGCTCACCCCCCTCCATTCTTGGCAAACTCTCAAGAGAGTGAGTGCTGTGCATGATGTCATAAGCCTAGGCTAATGACCAGACAAGAAACAGGAAATGGGCTGTATAAGGGATTTACTGGCAGAAAAAAAAATGTTTACTATCCAAAGTTAACACAACAAGGGCAGAAGATTTAATACCGTATATACTAGAGTATAAGTCGACCCGAATATAAGCCGAGGCACCTAATTTTACCACAAAAAACTGGGAAAACTTATTGACTCGAGTATAAGACGAGGGGTGAGAAAGGCGCAGCTGCTGTAAGTGGAAAAGAGGGTCAACAATGCCCATTTGCAGCCTCATTGTGCCCATTTGCATTTCTCACTGTGCCCATTTGCAGCCAAAGGTCCCCCCGAACTTCAAACTCGGTAGTTAAGGGTTCCTAGATGCCCCCTAGCTGCAGCCAAAATTTGGGGTCTCTGGACCCAAAGGGTCCCGAAATGACATTGCTGCAGATGGACACAGTTGACCGACTTTGGGGCCCCGTATCCTGGGGCCACTTGGTGCTAGGAAACCCAAATTTGGTTTGAAAACCAAGTGGAACTAGCACTACAACATATCCAAAGTTTAGGTTCCTAGCACCAAGGGGCCCCAAATTTGGTTCATAAAATGTCAAGCACTTCTGCAGCAGAGAATTACATTTTCTGAACCGATTTTGGGGCCCATATCTCGGGGCCACTTGGAGCTAGGAACACCAACTGGATATGTTGTAGTGCTAGTTCCACTGGGTTTGCACACCAAATTTTGGGTTCCTAGCACCAAGTGGTCCTGAGATACGGGGCCCCAAAGTCGGTTTAGAAAATGTCATTCTTTGCACCAGAAAAGTGCTTGGCTCGAGTATAAGCTGAGGGGGGCACTTTCAGCACAAAAAAATGTGCTGAAAAACTCGGCTTATATACGGTAGATGGAAAGATGAAAATAATGACTGAAGTTCCCCTTTAATATATCCTGGAAGGCATATTAAGAGCTGCTCCAGTCATTGGTTTGACATCAATTTTGGGTCTTTAAGTATGTAGTAGTTTTACACTGTCCAGAACACTCTGCTTCACTCTTTACCAAGTCCTGATGAAGGGGGGCCTTGGAACCCCAAAACATGTTGTATTTCTGTTTTCTAAGACTTGAAAAAAATGTGGTCCTTTTCTTTTTACACTTCCAGCAATAAAACCTGGCTGAAGTTTTGACCCTTCCCTATCCTACTAAAAAAAATGTGCTGCAGACTTCCACATTGGAGATCATTTCCATCACACTTCCTGTCACTAGGACACGACTCTGGAACGGGGAACAAGAGAAAAACCAACTCATAAAGACACCAATGGCAAAAAAAAAAAAAAAAAAAAAAAGGGAGAGAGCCCTTAGTATTTCCCCCATACCTTCAAAAATGAGAAAATATTTTGCCTGGAGTTGGGCTTTAAAGTCATCAGTGCAAGTTAAAGAGGAGCTCACCCCCCAAAAAAATTAAAGGTCAGCAGCTACAAATACTGTAGCTGCCGACTTGTAATATAAGGACACTTACCTATCCAGGGGTCCAGCAAAGTCCTCACCCAAGCCGATTCTTCAATTGGCTTTGGGTGCAGGCCCTGGCATCTCTAGTAAGGGAAGCAGGAAGTGAAGCCTTGCGGCTTTATAGCAGGTGTCCTTCACCTTCACCTTTTGGGTGAAGTTCCACTTTAGCTTATCTTGAATGGTCCTTTAGTAAACAAGATCTTTTTCATCTTTCCATCTCAACCACTACAGACAACAAAATAAAAAACAGAATGAACTGATTGGGAAGACCGATCTTCTTACCAGCTAAATAACGGATGGTGTCCAGTTTATGGGACTCCATGAGGGTTTTCAGAGAAGCGATGTCGATATCGATCTTCTTGTGGATCTCTGTGATGACGCCATCGGTAGTCGCACTCTGAAAAAAGTATAAAGTACACATAAAGAGGTTCCATTCCGCTTTTTTTTAAATTTGCGCTGGGCAAACACATAGAGCATGTATCCACAACATTGCCAAATCACTTTTAAAGTACCTATTTCAAGTTATATGGATTCCATTGGAGGGCTTTTCTGAGTCCCTTGTCACCTGTATGGTTAAACTGTAACTACAAATAATAAATTGCTGCTCCCTTATGTGGGATAAAGCCCAGGCAATGCTCATATGATTGTATGCTTTTGATGCCAAGTGTTTAGTTATAAGTCCTGTGACCAAAACTGTCAAAGTCCTAAACATTGCTATTACTACTGGGACTCATCTTTATGAATATACACTATAATACCAGAAGTATTGGGACGCCTGCCTTTACACACACATGAACTTTAATGGCATCCCAGTCTTAGTCCGTAGGGTTCAATATTGATTTGGCCCACCCTTTGCAGCTATAACAGCTTCAACTCTTCTGGGAAGGCTGTCCACAAGGTTTAGGAGTGTGTCTATGGGAATGTTTGACCATTCTTCCAGAAGAGCATTTGTGAGGTCAGGCACTGATATTGGATGAGAAGGCCTGGCTCACTGTCTCCATTCTAGGTGTTCTATCGGGTTGAGATCAGAACTCTGTGCAGGCCAGTCAAGTTGCTCCACCCCAAACTCGCTCATCCATGTCTTTATGGACTTTGATATTACCCTGATATTGTCCCTGGCCTCCCCTCCTATCCCCATTATATTATCTCTTACCCCGGATGATGTCCCTGGACTCCTCTCCTATCACCATTATATTATCTCTTAACCCTGATGATGTCCCTGGACTCCTCTCCTATCCCCATTATATTATCCCTTAACCCTCACATAATATCAATGGGCGCCCCTCCTATCCCCATTATATTATCCCTTATCTCTCATAATGTCTCTGGTCCCCCCTCCTATCCCCATTATATTATCCCTTACCCCTGATGATGTCCCTGGACTCCCCTGCAATCCCCATTATATTATCCCTTACCCCTCATAATGTCCCTGGACTCCCCTCCTATCCCCATTATATTACCCCTTAACCCTCATCATGTCCCTGAAAGCCCCTCCTATCCCCATTATATTATCCCTTACCCCTCATAAAGTCCCTGGACTCAGGGGCTGAACACAAGAAATCTAGAAGATTCCTCTATCCATATAAATGGGATGAATGAAAGAATTCCCCAAGCCAGAAGTATTGGGACGCCTGCCTTTACACGCACATGAACTTTAATGGCATCCCAGTCTTAGTCCGTAGGGTTCAATATTGATTTGGCCCACCCTTTGCAGCCATAACAGCTTCAACTCTTCTGGGAAGGCTGTCCACAAGGTTTAGGAGTGTGTCTATGGGAATGTTTGACCATTCTTCCAGAAGAGCATTTGTGAGGTCAGGCACTGATGTTGGATGAGAAGGCCTGGCTCACTGTCTCCATTCTAGGTGTTCTATCGGGTTGAGATCAGAACTCTGTGCAGGCCAGTCAAGTTGCTCCACCCCAAACTCGCTCATCCATGTCTTTATGGACTTTGATATTACCCTGATATTGTCCCTGGCCTCCCCTCCTATCCCCATTATATTATCTCTTACCCCTGATGATGTCCCTGGACTCCTCTCCTATCACCATTATATTATCCCTTAACCCTCATAATGTCCCTGGGCATCCCTCCTATCCCCATTATATTATCCCATATCTATCATAATGTCCCTGGACGCCCCTCCTATCCCCATTATATTATCCCTTACCCCTGATGATGTCTCTGGACTCCTCTCCTATCCCCATTATATTATCTCTTAACCCTGATGATGTCCCTGGACTCCTCTCCTATCCCCATTATATTATCCCTTAACCCTCACATAATATCCCTGGGCGCCCCTCCTATCCCTATTATATTATCCCTTATCTCTCATAATGTCCCTGGGCACCCCTCCTATCTCCATTATATTATCCCTTATCTCTCATAATGTGTCTCTGGTCCCCCCTCCTATCCCCATTATATTATCCCTTACCCCTGATGATGTCCCTGGACTCCCCTGCAATCCCCATTATATTATCCCTTACCCCTCATAATGTCCCTGGACTCCCCTCCTATGCCCATTATATTATCCCTTAACCCCCATAATGTCCCTGGGCGCCCCTCCTATCCCCATTATATTACCCCTTAACCCTCATCATGTCCCTGAAAGCCCCTCCTATCCCCATTATATTATCCCTTACCCCTCATAAAGTCCCTGGACTCAGGGGCTGAACACAAGAAATCTAGAAGATTCCTCTATTCATATAAATGGGATGAATGAAAGAATTCCCCAAGCCAGAAGTATTGGAACGTCTGCCTTTACACGCACATGAACTTTAATGGCATCCCAGTCTTAGTCCGTAGGGTTCAATATGGATTTGGCCCACCCTTTGCAGCCATAACAGCTTCAAATCTTCTGGGAAGGCTGTCCACAAGGTTTAGGAGTGTGTCTATGGGAATGTTTGACCATTCTTCCAGAAGAGCATTTGTGAGGTCAGGCACTGATGTTGGATGAGAAGGCCTGGCTCACTGTCTCCATTCTAGGTGTTCTATCGGGTTGAGATCAGAACTCTGTGCAGGCCAGTCAAGTTGCTCCACCCCAAACTCGCTCATCCATGTCTTTATGGACTTTGATATTACCCTGATATTGTCCCTGGCCTCCCCTCCTATCCCCATTATATTATCTCTTACCCCTGATGATGTCCCTGGACTCCTCTCCTATCACCATTATATTATCCCTTAACCCTCATAATGTCCCTGGGCATCCCTCCTATCCCCATTATATTATCCCATATCTATCATAATGTCTCTGGTCTCCTCTCCTATCCCCATTATATTATCCCTTACCCCTCATAATGTCCCTGGACGCCCCTCCTAACCCCATTATATTATCCCTTACCCCTTATGATGTCCCTGGACTCCTCTCCTATCCCCATTATATTATCCCTTACCCCTGATGATGTCTCTGGACTCCTCTCCTATCCCCATTATATTATCTCTTAACCCTGATGATGTCCCTGGACTCCTCTCCTATCCCCATTATATTATCCCTTAACCCTCACATAATGTCCCTGGGCGCCCCTCCTATCCCCATTATATTATCCCTTATCTCTCATAATATCCCTGGGCGCCCCTCCTATCCCCATTATATTATCCCTTATCTCTCATAATGTCTCTGGGCCCCCCTCCTATCCCCATTATATTATCCCTTACCCCTGATGATGTCCCTGGACTCCCCTGCAATCCCCATTATATTATCCCTGACCCCTCATAATGTCCCTGGACTCCCCTCCTATGCCCATTATATTATCCCTTAATTCTCATAATGTTCCTGGACGCCCCTCCTATCCCCATTATATTATCCCTTATCTCTCATAATGTCTCTGGTCTCCCCTCCTATCCCCATTAGATTATCCCTTAGCTCTCATAATGTCTCTGGTCTCCCCTCCTATCCCCATTAGATTATCCCTTACCCTCATAACGTCCCTGGACTCCCCTCCTATCCAAATTATATTATCCCTTACCCCTCATAATGTCCCTGGACACCCCTTCTATCCCCATTATATTATACCTTACCCCTGATGATGTCCCTGGACTCCTCTCCTATCCCCATTATATTATCCCTTAACCCCCATAATGTCCCTGGGCGCCCCTCCTATCCCCATTATATTACCCCTTAACCCTCATAATGTCCCTGAAAGCCCCTCCTATCCCCATTATATTATCCCTTACCCCTCATAAAGTCCCTGGACTCAGGGGCTGAACACAAGAAATCTAGAAGATTCCTCTATCCATATAAATGGGATGAATGAAAGAATTCCCCAAGCTAGGCTTTTGCATTCTGACAGCTGCTAGTGCTGGCTGTCAGAATATCTGCGCAGTGCCTGCAGTTCATTGGCTGCAGATGCTGGTTATATATAGATCTATATACACACACACACACATATATATATATATATATATATATATACACGTATATATATATATATATATATATATATATATATATATATATATATATATATATATATATATATATATATATATAGAGAGAGAGAGAGAGAGAGAGAGAGAGAGAGAGAGAGAGAGAGAGAGAGAGAGAGAGAGAGAGAGAGAGAGAGATCTATACATATATATATATATATATATATCTATAGATAGAGAGATAGATATATATATATATATATTTTTTTTTTTTTTTGTATACAAAAGAATATTGCATATCAAATACATTTGATCCTTTGCCTACACTTGTAGCAGGGCCTCGCACTCCCATGTAAAAGATCTCATTATGGAGAAATACGGGACATCAAATCTAGTTTGTATTCAGTATTTTAAAGGACAAACCGGTCCTGACATCTCAGAAACTTTACTCTAAAATCAGATATGAATATTACAAGCATCTCATCTGTAATTGATGAAAGCCAGGCCATGAATAGAACAGATCTCTGATTGTACTGGGGAGTGCTGCGTGTGCTCGGAGGAGAACATAATGTACAGAGATCAGCCACAGAATCCCAAGTGTGTATGAATTATACAATGTACACTGGGAATCACACCGCTTTATTAACAAAGGTAGACTTACAGAATCGTGTCATGACTGGGTTATATAAGAGTCTGAGTATTCAGTCTTAGATCATAAAGGAGTGATTGCAAAAATTTTTATTTTCTATGTAATCACTTGACAAAAAAACCCCCAAAAAACATGTTCTTCCTATTATGACCAGTAGTAGTTTTTTCTTGTAACCACTCCTTCATGACCAGACCACTTTTTGCGACACAGCACTGCGTTACTTTAACCACTTGCCGACCAGCAGCCATCATTATACTGCGGCAGGTTGGCTCTATAGCTGTACGCCGGTTCGTGCAATAGATACAGTGGGGCCCACGCACACGACGCCGGAAGCGCATGCGCGTGCCCGGAGGCCAATGTGCGTGACCTGGCGGCCACAATGTCCGTCGGCCACCTGCGATCGCTCCACAGAGAGCCAGAACGGGGATCTGTCAACATAAACAGAGAGATCCCCGTTCTGCCAGGGGAGTAGAGAGAGTTTGTCTGTTCCTAGTGATTAAGGATGAGCTCCGGCGTGTTCGCAAACCGCACGTGCAGAGCCCGCCAGCAAGTCAGCACTGTGGAGCGCTTATCACAAGCAGTGAGACATTTTCCCTATCCGTGGCTGCAGAGATCGGGAAACGTCACGCTGTCTGTGATTAGCGCAGTGCCGACTTCCTGGCGGACTCTGCACGTGGGGTTTGCGAACATGCCGGAGCTCATCCTTACTAGTGATCAGGAACAGCAATCTGTCTCCTCCTCCAGTCAGTCCCCTCCCCTCACAGTTAGAAACACCTCCCTAGGGAACACTTAACCCCTTGATTGCCCCCCTAGTGTTAACCCCTTCCCTGCCAGTGACATTTATACAGTAATCAGTGGCTATTTTTAGCTCTTATCGCTGTATAAAAATCAATGGTCCCAAAATAGTATCAAAAGTGTCCGATCTGTCCGCTGCAATGTCGCAGTCCCTCTAAAAATCGCTGATCACCGCCATTATTAGTAGAAAAAAAAAAATTATAAAAATGCCATAAATCTATCCCCTATTTTATAAACACTATAACTTTTGCGCAAACCAATTAATATACGCTTATTGCATTTTTTTTTTTACCAAAAAAATGTAGAAGAATACATATTGGCCTAAACTGAGGTAGAAATTTGGGGATATTTATTATAGCAAAAAGTAAAAAATATTGTTTTGTTTTTTATTTTTGTCGCTTTTTTTGTTTGTTTATAGCGCAAAAAATAAAGACTGTGGAGGTGATCAAATACCACCAAAAGAAAACTCCAATTGTGGGGAAAAAAAGGACATCAAAAAAAAAAAAGGACATCAATTATAATAATGTACAGCGCACGACCGCGCAATTGTCAGTTAAAATAACACAGTGCCGTATTGCAAAAAATGGCCTGGTCATGAAGGGGGGTAAATCTGCCGTAGGTCAAGTGGTTAAAGGACAAACCAGTCCTGACATCTCAGAAACTTTACTCTAAAATCAGATATAAATATTACAAGTGTCTCATCTGTAATTGATGAAAGCCAGGCCATGAATAGAACAGATCTCTGATTGTACTGGGGAGTGCTGCGTGTGCTCGGAGGAGAACATAATGTACAGAGATCAGCCACAGAATCCCAAGTGTGTATGAATTATACAATGTACACTGGGAATCACACCGCTTTATTACCAAAGGGGTTATCTATGATGAGCAAGAAGAATTGTGTCATGACTGGGTTATATAAGAGTATCCAGTCTTAAATTATTATAAAGGAGAAGGCGGACTTAGAAAACGTTAAAAAAAATTTGCAAAGATATTTTATATTGTATGTAATCAATTGACAAAAAATAAATTAAAAAAAAAATAAAAAAAAAACAAAAAAAACAAAAAAAAAAACAAAAAAACAAAAACAAAAAAAAAAAACACGTTTTCCTATTTTGACCAGTAGCATTTTTTTTTTAACCCCACTTGACCTCTGGAAAATTTACCCCTCCCCCCCTTCACGGCCAGGCCATTTTTTTGCGATACGTGCACTGCGTTATTTTGACTGACAATTGCGCGGTCGTGCGACGCTGTACCCAAATAAAATTGATGTCCTTTTTTCCCCACAAACAGAGCTTTCTTTTGGTGGCATTTGATCACCTCTGCGTTTTTTTTTTATTTTCTGCACTATAAACAAAGAAAAACTGACCAATTTAAAAAAAAAAAAAAAAAAAAACTTTTTTGTTTTTACTTTCTGAGATATATTATATATATATATATATATATATATATATATATATATATAAAAATAATCGAATTTCTTCATAAATTTAGGCCAATATGTATTTCGCTATATATTTTTAGTAAAAAAAATCCCAATAAGCGTATATTGATTGGTTTGCGCAAAAGTTATCGCGTCTACAAACTATGGGATATTTTAATCTTTTTTTACTAGTAATGGTGGCAAACAGCGACTTATAGCGGTACTGCGATATTGCGGCGGAGAATCGGACACCTAACTGATACTTTTTGGGGACCAGTGACACTAAAACAGTGATCAGCACTAAAAAAAAAAAACGCACTGTCACAGTACTAATGATACTGGCAGGGAAGGGGTTAACATCAAGGGCGTGATCTAAGGGTTACAATGTGTGACTAGCCAGTGTTTTACTACAGTGTGGGAGAGGTGCTTTTACTAGAGGAAGACATGGATCCTAGTCCCTGCTTTGCTGAGACACAGGGTCCACACTTTCCCTCCTGTTAGTGTGTGTGTATATATATATATATATATATATATATATATATATATATATACACACACACACACATATACACACACACACACATACACACGTGATCCGGCGCAGAGGTGTCACCCATAGCAGTAAAACTGCTATACGGCCGACCTTAGGTGGTGAATTTATTTTTTTTTATGTATTATAAAAATTTAAAATTACACTAAAAATGATCTTTCTTGTACAAAAAGTTAAGTTAATTGCAAATGGGGGGAAAAAAAAAAAAAAAAAAAAGATTTTTTTAAATTTTGCACATTATTTTAATGCAATTTTTAGTTTTATGCAACCTTTAATTTTGTTAGAATATTTCAAGTTGAGCATTATTATAAATCACCTTTTTATGGAACTCTGTGCTGGCTTCCATCAGCTTCTTCTCTTGATCTGTGAACTAAGATAAAAGAAATAGGTTATTATCGGCACGGATATAAGTTTTAGAGCTGCCGGTTCACACTAGGAATCGCTCAGGAACACGATTCACATGCAGCTCAGCCCATTCATTTTGAACAGGCTGAACCAAAAGCAGTACAAGCATTAATTTTATAAAACGCACTGCAACCTGATAACACGGTTCTTTGGAAGCATGCGATCCGGTGCAGACAAAAGCACCGCATCTGTGATCTTCATTTGGGGCCGTCATTGGGAGCAGTGTCACATTGACACCCGCTGTAGATCACAACTGCAGTGCGTTTGGAATGCGGTGTGGGAAACGTTTCGCGCACAAGTTACCTGCACTGCGTCTTGATGTGCACAGGGCCTTAAAGTGTTACTAAACCCAGGACCCTGCATCTCACTATATCTGGTCTCCCACAGTACACAGAACATGGAAATGCATTTTTTTTTAGTAAATATAAACTGCTAAATACCTTTTCTCATCAGCAGTTAGAGCAGTCTTGTGACTCCTATCAGTGTCTGGTTAAAGCTTGTAGGAGGAGTTTTCATTCTCCCCTGACTGTCCTATGAGGCTGCATGACCCCTGACCCTCTGTCTGGACAGTGCTGATTGGCCATGTGCTGATCACATGCACACTCTCTCTCTCTCTCTCTCTCTAAAAAAAAAAAACTCTCTAGCAATACACACCAAACTGAGCATGTGCAGCCCGTCCCCAATGCTCTGTTCTATTAGGATATGGATTGGGGAAGTGAAATGAGGAGAGGATCAGAGAAGACAGGATCAAACAGCCATTTTACACAATGTATCCCTTAGGTTCCACTGTGAGTATAACAAGCATACTTTACTGCATACACAGACTGATTACTACTGTTGTGGGTTTAGTAAGACTTTAAGGGGCTACTGCATCATATGTCACTATCGTTGGTAATAAAAATAGTAGCGATGCACTGAAATTTTGTCTGCAGAAAATTATTGTCCAAAAATAGGGTTTTCTTTTAAGCGTTGTGCCGAAAGAAAAAAAAACCTGGCGATAATGGCTGCCGAAAGCGCACCGCGATTATACCAGAGTTTGTTGCGATTCTACCTTGCTTATGGTGTATTTTTCATAGGTATGCAACTCAAAAAATGCATCAAAAACGCAACACAGGCATAATTTTGATGCGTTCTTGCTGCGTTTTCCAACGCATTTCAAAGGAGAGGTGCGTTTTTTGGTTCAGTTTTTTAACCACTTAAGGACCGCTTCAAAAAGGTGCTGATAATAGGCGTCAAAAAATGAATAATAATTTAAATTCATATTATTAAAAAGTCGAATATAAAACAATTATTTATAAAATACAGTTGTGCTCATAAGTTTACATACCCTGGCAGAATTTATGATTTCTTGGCCATTTTTCAGAGAATATGAATGATAACACAAAAACATTTCTTTCACTCATGGTTAGTGTTTGGCTGAAGCCATTTATTATCAATCAACTGTGTTTACTCTTTTTAAATCCTAATCACAACAGAAACTACCCGAATCACCCTGATCAAAAGTTTACATGATTTTGGCCTGATAACTTGCAAACAAGTTGACAAAAATGGAATGCCTATTAAAGGTAACCATCCTCACCTGTGATCGGTTTGCTTGTAATTAGTGTGTGTGTATATAAAAGGTCAGTGAGGTCAGTTTCTGGACTCCTGACAGACCCTTGCATCTTTCATCCAGTGCTGCACTGACATTTCTGGATTCTGAGTCATGGAGAAAGCAAAAGAATTGTCAAAGGATCTGCGGGAAAAGGTAGCTGAACTGTATAAAACAGGAAAGGGATATAAAAAAAGATATCCAAGGAGTTGGGAATGTCAATCAGCAGTGTTCAAACTCTAATCAAGAAGTGGAAAATGAGGGGTTCTGTTGAAACCAAACCACGGTCAGGTAGACCAACTAAAATTTTAGCCACAACTGCCAGGAAAATTGTTTGGGATGCAAAGAAAAACCCACAATAAATACAGGATTCTCTGAAAATACGTGGTGTGGCTGTTTCAAGATGCACAATAAGGAGGCACTTCAAGCTGTCATGGATGTTAAAGGGGTTGTAAACGCTCATGATTTTTCACCTTAATGACAGAAGAACCCCAGAGGAGGTAGATCGGGGCCACTCTGTGCAAAATGAACTGCTATGTTTGTTTAAAAAAAAAAAAAAAAAACTAGGGTTTACAACCCCTTTATAAACTGGGGTATGTAAACTTTTGATCAGGGTCATTTGGGTAGTTTCTGTCGCCATTATGATTTGAAAAGAGTAAACACAGTTGATTGATAATAAATGGCTTCAGCCAAACACTAACCATGAGTGAAAGAAAAGTTTTTTGTGTTATCATTCATTTTCTCTGAAAAATGGCCAAGAAATCATAAATTCCGCCAGAGTATGTAAACTTATGAACACAACTGTATATATATTTTTTAACCATTTAAGTATCAAGTCTCCTTTTGAGATTTGTTGTTTACAAGTTAAAAACATTTTTTTTTGCTAGAAAATTACTTAGAACCCCCAAACATTATACATTTCTTTTCTAACACCCTATACCAGTGATGGCGAACCTTGGAACCCCAGATGTTTTGGAACTACATTTCCCATGATGCTCCACTACACTGCAGAGTGCCAGAGCATCATGGGAAATGTAGTTCCAAAACATCTGGGGTGCCAAGGTTCACCATCACTGCCCTAGAGAATAAAATGGCGGTTGTTGCAATACTTTCTGTCACACCGTATTTGCGCAGCGGTCTTACAAGCACAGTTTTTTTGGAAAAATACACTTTTTTGATTTAAAAAATAAGACAACAGTAAAGTGAAAGATAATGTTACGCTGAGTAAATTGATACCCAACATGTCACGCTTCAAAACTGCGCCCAGTCGTGGAATGGCGACGAACTTTTACCCTTAAAAATCTCCATTAAAAAAAAATTCTACAGGTTGCATGTTTTGCGTTACAGAGGAGATCCAGGGCTAGAATTATTGCTCTCGCTCTACCGATCGCGGCGATACCTCACATGTGTGGTTTGAACACCATTTCCATATGCGGGCGCTACTCACGTATGCGTTCACTTCTGCACGCGAGCTCGTCAGGACGGGGGCGCGTTTAAAAAAAAAATATATTTTTCTTATTTATTTTACCTTTTATTTTTATACTGTTCTAAAAAAAAAAAAATTGTGTCACTTTTATTCCTATTACAAGGAATGTAAACATCCCTTGTAATAGAAAAAAAGCATGACAGGTCCTCTTAAATATGAAATCTGGGGGGTCAAAAAGTCCTCAGATCTCATATTTACACTAAAATGCAATAAAAAAAATGTTGTCATTTAAAAAAAAAAAAAAAATGGCCCTTTAAAAGCTATGGGCGGAAGTGACGTTTTGACGTCGCTTCTGCTCTGCAATGTTATGGAGATGGGTGGGGGCCATCTTCCCCTCACTTGTCTCCATGTCCAGTAAGGGTGAAGATCCGATCGCCTCCGCCGCTGCCGACGGCTCTGGTAAGCGGCGGAGGACACCGAAGCGCGGCGGGAGGGGGTCCTCTCCCGCCGCCGATAAAAGTGATCTCACGGCGAATCCGCCACAGAGACCACTATTATCGGAAAGCGGACCGCCGGTCGAAGAAGAGGATACCGGGGTTATGGTAGCTAGCTGCTGCCATAACAACGATATTCCACTTCAAAATAAGGACGTATATCGTCGTGCTGCGGTCCGGAAGTGGTTAAAAACCGTCAATTTCGGTTTTGGCCAAGTGCATCCTGAATTTTTGGTGCACCACTGAAAAATAGTTTCTAATTTTCCTGTAGCTCGATTCAACCTCCATTTGGACATTAACAGATAATGATGCCAATTTCTGAGGAATGCAGGTTTTCATGTTATCGCTCACGTGGTATTGTGCGACATTTCCTGCGACTTTGGAAATCAGAGTCGCATGACAAGTCTTACCCCAGGATTCCCAATGCTAAACCGTTCATGTCTGTGCGACTTCAAAAGCAGTTCCTGCATTACTTTGGTACGACTTTGATGCGACTTGAGGTCCATAGCCCTCAAGATTACACAGGCACTGATTCAAGTTGCAACAAAATTGCGCGACTTTCAGGTCGCACGAGTGTGAAAGGGGCCTTATAGGCAACCTATTAAGTGTATTGTTTTTCTATTTTTTTTTCTAGTATAGGATAGGAGTAGAGAAGGATTATAGCCTGCAGACCTGACCATTGTATTCTGATGGCGAGGGAGTCTCCCCGCTGTCGGAATACAACAGCTCAGCGGGAGGATTTCCCCATCTACATCAAGTATGTGGATGGGGAAATCAAGTCAGTTTTTTTCATTCAACCCTCTGGTTGAACGAAAAAAAAATACACATGCATGGGCTGCTTTAGATAGTAGAACAGCTCACCTTGTGCTTAGGGGAAAAAATATTGCACAGAACATTTTACACTGTCACTGCTGCTTGTGACCACCGGATGGCAGCAGAGACATTTGATGAATGTATACTGAGCATCTTTCAATATGTCCATGCCCAGGGGGGCGCGGGAGGGCGGGTGATTACCAAGTCGGTCAGGCGACTGCGCTCCAGGTTTATGTCCAGTTTTGTGTCGGCCCGGATCTGGTTTGTTTCATTCTATAAAAGGAGAACAGAAATATAGATCAACAAAAATCAAGATCGGAACCGTGGCTACCACAATTTTCTCATCAGGAGTTTTAAAGCTGAACTCCAGGAGTATCAAACAAATAAAAATACCCTTGCAGTGGGACTCTTAATATTGCAAGGGTTAAATTGTTCATTAAGTCTGGGGGGGGTAAAGGAAAAGGCTGTAATACTTACATTTTACTTTGGTTCCCTGGCTGCTTGCGCTTTTCTTTGTGGGCGGGCCCTCGCCATCTTCGTGCACAAGAACTATTGGCACTTGACGACATGTGACCACAAGCAGGACTGTGTTAAAGAGGCTTAGTCACACAGATGGAAGGGGAGAATAAGAGAAGTACTACAGCTCATTTGTTAACCCCCTAGTCCACATGTGTCAAACACAAGGCCAGCAGGATGAATCTGGTCCACCAGGTCAGTTCATGTGGCCCTCGCACCTCTCCTGCAGCCTCGGCGCCACCCTCATCTCCACCCCCAACATGTTTTAGCAGTCGGCATCAGAGAGGAGGACAGAACTCCTCCTACAGATCCTGCGCTTCCCGTGCAGCCGTAGAGAGGCTGGTCTCTGTCCCCTATCCCGTCTCAGTTGGCAGCAGAGAGAACAGAACTCCTCCTACAGATCCTGCAACTTCCCGTGCAGCCGCAGAGAGGCTCGTCTCTGCCCCTTTTCCAGTCTCAGTTGTCGGTAGCAGAGAGGAGGACAGAACTCCTCCTATAGATCCCACGCTTCTCTGTGCAGCCGCAGAGAGGCTCGTCTCTGCCCCCTCTCCCGTCTCAGTTGTCGGCAGCAGAGAGTAGGACAGAACTCCTCCTACAGATCCTGCAACTTCCCGTGCAGCCGTAGCACCCCCTCATCTCCGCCTCCCCTGGTCTCAGCTTTCAGCAGACTCTGGCAGCTGACGCCAGCCCACCTCTTGTCCTCCTCCAGAGCCTGCACTTACCGCTTCCTAGCTCCACCCCCAGGTTCTTCCCGGTATCAGCAAAAGTAAGGGGGGCCACACTGTGATGTAAGGGAGGGTGGGGGACTCTTAATTTATGGTGGGTGGAGCTCATGACATCTGTAAGGAGGTTTGGTGCTCTGGATATATAGTCTTACAAATACAACCGGCCCTTTAAGGGCAACCATTATGCTGATTATGATGACAATAAAGTAATAAGTGCACAATCATAGATCGGTGCCAGAGCCATATTATTCCATTTTGTGCATACACACTAAAATGTGAATTTTCTTTCTTCTGTCTGTTTTACATCCTTCTATTGATGGATGAAAAATGGACTAAAATTTCTATGAACAAAAATATGAACAAAAATATGGACAAAAAAAAAAAATGGACAAAATATGAACAAAAATATAGACCAAAATATGGACTCAAAATATGGACAAAAATATATAGACAAAATATGGACAAAAAATATGCACAAAATATGGACCAAAATATGGACAAAAAAAATGGACAAATAAATGGACAAAATATGAACAAAAATATAGACAAAAAAAATGGACAAAAAAATGAACAAAATATGGACAAAAAAAATGGACAAAATATAAACAAAAATATAGACCAAAATATGGACAAAAAATATGCACAAAATATGGACCAAAATATTGACAAAATATATGGACAAAATATGGACAAAATATGAACAAAAATATGGACAAAAAAAAAAATGGACAAAATATGGACCAAAATATAGACTAAAATATGGACAAAAATATGGACAAAAAAAAAAATGGACAAAATATAAACAAAAATATAGACCAAAATATGGACAAAAAATATGCACAAAATATGGACCGAAATATGGAAACAAATATTTACAAAATATGACCAAAATATGGACAAAGTATGGACAAAAATATAGACAAGAAATGGACAAAATATGAACAAAAATATGGACAAAAAATATGCACAAAATATGGACAAAAAATATGGACAAAATAAAATATGGACAAAAAGAATTATGGACAAAATAAATATGGACAAAAATTTCTTTGGACAAATGGATGTAAATGGATGATCATCCTTTTACATCTGCATCCATTCAGTTCCATTTTTTAAATGGAACAGCCAACGCCCAGACCTGTGAAAACGGAACGGATGTAAACAGATACCTTCTGGCCTAAATAAGGGGTCTGTTAGACCAGTGATGTCTTGATCAGCAGCTTCCTCAGTCACAGTTGGTTGGAGATTGCCAGCTGTGAACTCGGAAGTGCTCAGAGCCGAGTGCTTCCAGGCTCATAATGCCCGGGACAGATCAGCAAAAAGAGGTTCAGTGATTCCCCCCCGATCTCCTTCCTGACACCCACCATGGAGGTCCCGGGGCACCCAGGAGAGACAGGGACATATGGCAGGCAGGTGGTGGAAGCAGCAGCTACGCATGCATGTAGAAGTGATCAGTTTTATAGTACCCCAAATCACTTCTACTACAAAGTCAGGAGCTTAGTAAAAAAAAAAAAAAAAAAAAAACAGGTCACTATTGGCCATCCGTAATAGTTGGGATAGCAGCAGAGAAAGGTTCAAGGGGCTCTCCATCATGACAGTCATTGGCCAGTTTGGTCACTGGTGGTCAAATTACAAACAAACGAGGGACCAGACATGGAATATACACGTGGAAGCAGCAGATACCCGCCGCAACCTTAATCCTTCGAGAGATCAAAGATTTGACTTACTGCAAAGGTAAGTATTCTGTTGCAGGGGGATTCACCTTTTTTCCTGTAAAAAAATGGTTGCTTTAAAGGTGAACTCCAGGCAAACTGCTTAATACATATATACATACGACAGCTATTTTTTACCTGTGTAAGGATTTGTATTTCTGTGCATCCAGTCCTGAGATTTACACAGCTCTGCCACAATACACAGCCCTGACAGGCAGGACCCAAGTTTTCTATGCTGCAATTCAGGAACCATTACAGGCCTTGCCCCTCCCCCAGACCTGTGACTGGACAGGGAACAGAGAAGCAGAATACCGATGAGCTCATCTCTCGGTCACTCTGCTCCCTCCTTCTATCAGCATGTCCTTAGCACATGAGCACTGCAGCAAGAACATAATTTCAGTACTTAATATTTGCAATTAAAAGCATACATTTAGTGATCTTTAAATGAATGGAAAGCTACAAATATTGTGCCCTGATATCTGCCTGAAGTTCAGCTCTAGATTAAACTTTAGTTGAGAGCCATGCACAGCCCGCGTTCAGGATACAACGGTAACCCACAGGAACACAGGGGGGTTCATTAGAAGATATGTATTGATCAAACAAAGCAGGGGGTGCCCCCTCTGCAGATGGTGCTGCAAGCAAATGGCATCTCCTGGTCACCAGAACTAGGGAGGGAGACCAAGGGGTGGACCCCTCAATGTTGCATATGACCCCATATAAATCATGCCACCTGCATGCTTTTCTGACCCACTGAACTACTTACCGAGAGCTGCTGCTTGACATGCTCCAGTTCAATCTTCATTTTCTACAAAGTAACAGAAAAGAAAATCTTAAATTAAGACCCGGGAAGGGGGTTTAATCATCTGTAGTCAGCCATTCCCCAACCAGTGTTCTGTGGAACCTCCTCGAGGAGGTTGCTAGGGCTTCCATGAGTGAAGTAATTTGGTGCAAATAAATATTATTCGAGGGTGGTTACCGATTCCCTCTATTTATTGCACCTATGTATTACCTTGTCTATTCCCCTAGTTAGCTAATCTATTAAAACTCTGATCACATGTTATTGTTGATATCACTAGAATACAAGGTTAGCTATGAAACCAAGCACACGGCTTAATAAAACAAAGTCTTATTTATTTCCCAAGAAAATAGGAAAACGCTAACATGAAAAAATACTAAAGAAAGGTATATTACACAGCATATAACACCAGAACGTATAATACAAGAATATCAAATTTCTGCATTTTTTTTGCAGCACAGACACTGGGATAGATCACGATAGCTAACAGAGGGGATGGGCTGTTTGTAGTACAGTGCTTTAACTGTCATCTGAACATTATATTCTTGCACCTTTATCCTCACAGCAGTCCCAGTTCCAGCACAAGGAAAACATCTCTTCTCCTTAGATCTATTTTTCAGTGTGTTTGAAATCAAACCTCATCTTGCTGACCATTTTCTGTATCATGTCTGCAGTCTCTGACCGTTTCCTGTATCATGTCTCCAGTCTCTGACCATCTCTTGCGTCATGTCTGCAGTCTCTGACCATCTCTTGCGTCATGTCTGCAGTCTCTGACCATCTCTTGCGTCATGTCTGCAGTCTCTGACCATCTCTTGCGTCATGTCTGCAGTCTCTGACCATCTCTTGCGTCATGTCTGCAGTCTCTGACCATCTCTTGCGTCATGTCTGCAGTCTCTGACCATCTCTTGCGTCATGTCTGCAGTCTCTGACCATCTCTTGCGTCATGTCTCCAGTCTCTGACCATCTCTTGCGTCATGTCTCCAGTATGATGTCTGCAGTCACTGACCATCTCTTGTATCATGTCTCCAGTATGATGTCTGCAGTCTCTGACCATCTCTTGTATCATGTCTGCAGTCTCTGACCATCTCTTGGATCATGTCTGCAGTCTCTGACCATCTCTTGGATCATGTCTGCAGTCTCTGACCATCTCTTGTATCATGTCTGCAGTCTCTGACCATCTCTTGGATCATGTCTGCAGTCTCTGACCATCTCTTGTATCATGTCTGCAGTCTCTGACCATCTCTTGTTTAATTTCTGAAATCTCTGACCATCTTGTGTATCATCTTGTGTATCATGTCAACAGTTTCTGACCATCTCCTGTATCATGTCTGCAGTCTGACCATTTCTTGTATTGTGCCCATAGTCTTTGACTATATTCTGTTGTGTGTCTGCTGTCTCCGATAATGAATGCTCATGCTTAGCGTACAATCCCAGTGTGCCTCGGTGGCAGTGTAAAATCATTCCAGTGGCCATGCCGAAACAAAGACGAAGAGCAAAGATGTCGACTCCGGCAAGGAAATTCACAGACGTCGCATAACTGGAACGCTGGCGAGTACTGCAGAGTTTAGTTCCAATTTAACAACCAAAACACACTGAAGCCTTTGTGTTGGGTAGAAAGCTGGAGATTTTGTGCTGTGTCCGATGTACCTCGTGAGGGCAGGCTATTACCTTCGAAAAAATAAACATCAATAAAAAACCAAATGACATTCACTTCTGGACTTACCTGCAGCTTCCTGAAGCTCAGTGTACAGTGAAATCACAGTAAACAGTTTAGAAGAGGAGCCGGTACAAGACTGAAGGGAAGGCTGGAGGTCACCTTTAAATTATATACTTATAAGCCCCCAAAAATGAATAAGATAATTATATGACTTAAAATTATATGACTTAAAATTTGAAGCCAAGGTCACCAGTTACAGCACAGAGTCCGCCAGGACCTAAATCCGCTTAAGATGTGACTGTGGGACAACTGACCGGCTTTGCCAACTCAAATATCTGTGAGAGCGTTGAAAACCATTAAGGAAGGAAAGGGAAGGCTGGAGGCAAGCTTTCAGAAGGGGATGGAAGGAGAAGGACACGTATTTTCTTACACTTGATTATTTTGAAGACAGGAAAGTTTGAACAATCACCTCATTTTCTGCCCGGAGGGTGGCAAATTCGCTTTTCTCCAGAATCACCATGTCTTTCCTTATAGAGTCCAAGTGTGCCATGATCTGCTGGATGGTAATTTCCTGTAAAAGATGAGGGTGATATTCATCATGGCCAAAAAAAAAAAAAAAAAAAAAAAAGGGAACACCAACCAAAATATATATATATATATATATATATATATATATATATATATATATATATATATATATATATATTTTTTTTTTTTTTTTAACCCCTTCACGCCGACGTAACCCATATATACGGCCTCATTGGACTGGGCTTTTTTCCATATCTGTGTTTGTGCTGGGAGCGCGCTCCTAGCACAGAGACCAGGCTCTCAGCGGCAGCCCAGGGGTCCCGTACGAACAATCAGGACCCGGATCTCCCCCGTTTAGGGTACCTGATCACTGTGTTGGCCTCCGATTGGCTACCACACTGATCAGTCAGTCACTGTGAAGCTGGCCCCTGTGTTTCTCTCTCTGTGAATGGAGGGGAGAGATGCATTCTATATATCACTTTCCTGGCAGAAAGAAAAAGAATTGTGTAAAAAAAAAAAAAAATAAATAATAATAAAAAAAATATAGTATATACTCGAGTATAAGCCGACTTTCAGCACATTTTTTATGCTGAAAAAGCCCCCCTCGGCTTATACTAGAGTGAGGGTGCAGCCTCACTGTGCCCATCTGCAGCTGTACCTTTGATAACCAAAACAGCGGGTGTCTCCCGCTGTCTCATGCAGTTTGTTCGGCGGCCGTCCACTGTAACAAAGCCCCGCCTCCTCCTCTTCCGTGATAGACGGAACACTGATACAATGCTGGGAAACTGAATCAGTGTTCCATCGATCAAAGACGAGGAGGAGGCGGGGCTTTGTTACAGTGGACGGCCGCCGAACAAACTGCATGACACAGCGGGAGACACCCGCTGTTTTGGTTATCAAAGGTACAGCTGCAGATGGGCACAGTGAGGCGGCAGATGGACACAATGAGGCTGCAAATGGGCAGAGTGAGGCTGCAGATGGGCAGAGTGAGCCTGCAGATGGGCAGAGTGAGCCTGCAGATGGGCAGAGTGAGCCTGCAGATGGGCACTGATGATACAAGTGGGCACAGTGAGGCTGCAAATGGACACAGTGAGGCTGCAAATAGGCACTGATGATACAGGTGGGCATAGTGAGGCTGTAGATAGGCACAGTGAGGCTGCAGATGGGCATTGTTTACCCAGTAGCTTCTGCATTTCCCACCCTAGGCTTAAACTCGAGTCAATAAGTTTTCCCAGTTTTTTGTGGTAAAATTAGGTGCCTCGCCTTTATATATATATATATATATATATATATATATATATATATATATATACATACACATTCATATTCGAGTATATACGGTAATGTAGTTAGATCAAGGTTTATTCTTGGTCAGTGCCAGTGTTAGTGTTTGGGTCAAGTTTGGCTCAATAGTCAAAGGTCATAGTCAGCATTAGGCAGGATAAAAAAAAACGCAAAATGCGCACTATTGTTTCTGGGCTGCACTACAGGTACAAACACAATAAGCATTATTAAGTCTACCCCGCTTCATGCCTAGCGCCCAATGGGCTGTAGCCTGAAGGACTGAATTGCGAAATGCTTGTTTTTTTACTTCTGAAATGTGAGTGGATTATTATATGAAAATAAATACTATTTATGAGCAATTTGCACTAAGGTTCTTTCCTCTTGCCTCCTATATGATTAACACCATGCTGAGAGCTACAGATTGGGAGTGTACAGCCAGTGGGAGGGGTGCCACTTCTAACACTGCAAAGCGCAAAATTGAACTTTCTGGCCTAAAAGCAAACCGCTAGGTGTGGAGGGAAACTAACACTGCACATCACCCTGAACACACCATCCCCACCGTGAAACATGGTGGTGGCAGCATCATGTTGTGGCAATGCCTTTCTTTAGCAGGGACAGGGAAGCTGGTCAGAGTTGATGGGAAGATGGAAGGAGCCAAAGACAGGGCAATCGTAGACAAAACCCTGTTAGAGTCTCCAAAAGAATTGAGACTGGGGTGGAGATTCACTTTCCAGCAGGACAAAAACCCTAAACATACAGCCAGAGCTACAATGGAATGGTTTAGATCAAAGCATATTCATGTGTTAGAATGGCCCAGTTAAAGTCCAGACTTAAATCCAATTGAGAATCTGTGGCAAATCTTGAAAATTGCTGTTCACAGACGCTCTCCATCCAATCTGACAGAGCTTGAGCTACTTTGCAAAGAAGAATGGGCAAAAATGTCCTCTCTAGATGTGCAAAGCTGTTAGAGACTAAGGATGAGCTCTGGTGTGTTCGCAAGCTGCACGTGCCGAGCCCGCCAGGAAGTCGGCACTGCACTGAGCTAATCACAGGCAGTGAGACATTTCCCGATCTCTGCAGCCGCACATTGGGAAATGTCTCACTGTTTATGATTAGCGATGTGCAGTGTCGACTTCCTGGCGGGCTCAGCACGTGCAGCTTGCGAACACGCTAAAGCTCATCCTTAGTAGAGACATCCCCAAAAAGACTTGCAGCTGTAATTGCAGTGAAAGGCGGTTCTACAAAGTATTGACTCCGGGGGGGCTGAATACAAATGTACCCCCCACACTTTTCACATATTTATTTGTAAAACATTTTGAAAACTATTTATCATTTTGCTTCCACTTCACAATTATGTGCCACTTTGTGTTGGTCTATCACATAAAATCCCAATAAAATACATTTACGTATTTGGTTGTAACATGACAAAATGTAGAAAATTTCATGGGGTATGAATACTTTTTCAAAGCACTGTATATAGTTATTGCATTTTGTACAGATGGTTGGATGCATAGTGGTGCTGCTTCCTATTAGTATATAGAGTTGAGTAATATGGGGGGGTTTATACAATCGGGATAGCGCAGAAAGTTTTTTCACATTTACATATGATCTTTACCACATCCCTCTACCACACTAACCTGGGATCAGGGTGGTCACTCCATTTATCTTATTCTTCTATCACTATTTGTATATCAGCCCCTATACTGTCCCTCAATATCTTCTATCTCCTTCTTTATTCAGAGTTATACAAAGTCACCTTTAAATCCCTGATTTTATGCATGCTAAACTTAGCTATTTGCATCTATTTATATAATCTAGAATAATTGACCTAGCATTTACCTTAATTTACAATGCACACAAAAAAAACTATTATGCCCTAGTAGGCAGAATGACACAGTGCCACACATGACAGGCTTGCGTCGCTGTAAAATAACGCTGCAAATTATTGAAATATTTTGATGATTATGCATGTGAATTAATGCACCAGTGGTTCAGAAATAAAATAGAAATTGCATAATTAAAGGCCGTCATATGGGCAAATTATTCAAGATGCTTATTCAGTGAAAAGCAGGTACCCTTCGTTTCTTTCTGCGGGAGCTCAATATGGAAATGTCAACTTACAGCTCTGAAGTTGGCGCCCAAGTCCCAACTCTCCTCCAATACACACACATGCTGTTCTCCTCTACCCGGCTTGCTGCAACTATGTGAAAGCTGTGGCGGAGCTCAGGGTCTGCGTTTAGCTTCTTTTTTTTTTTTTTCTTTTAATCTTAAGTTTATTTAAGTAGAGGGGGCCATAGATAGTATACATAGGTATAGTTTTTTTTACTTACTGCGCTATCCTCAAAATATGGCGACACCAAATATAAGATTGAAAGCAAGAATAATAAATGTAAACGGCTGCGACTTTGCTGCAAGACAAACCCATCAATAAACAATTTTCCAATATCAAGCCGCGCTGTAAACTAAAAAATTGACATCTGATGCTGTGACCTTATACTGATAAAACAGTGAAATATATAACTGATCAAATAGTGAATGAATAATAATCCGTTAATATTGATAGTCGGTCTCCTCCGTGTAAATATCACACACGACACCCGAGAGTAGTGATAAAAGAAGAGAGTCTGCCTTCCACCTCCACAAAAACTGCCTCTTACCGGCTCCTATGGATCTCTTAATTATAGGCACGTGCCCAAGGATGCCGTCAGGTGTGACGAAACGCACAGGGAGGAGCGACTTGCTGACGTTACCGCGATACACCGAAGTACCGGAACCACGGGCTGTTACAGAGAGCCGGCCGGCTTAATCCTTTACTCTGCATATGATGTATTTACATAAATGTAAGTGCAATACCTTTTACCTTTTTTTGTAAAATCCGTGCGCACCGTAGTCCACCAGGGAGGCGAGCGGAGTCTAGTTCACACAGAATGCCACACACGGCCACAACATACACAACAAAAACGTCAGCCCCAACAACCTCAGGGTCCAATTCCCGACACCTGGAGAGCCTCAAAAGGACATGCATTCCCCAAAACAACCCAGTGAGAAAAAAAAACAAAATTTCTTCTTCAACAACCTCAAGGTTCAATTCCCGACACCCCAAGAGCCTCAAAAGGACATGCATTCTCCAAAACCACCCAGTGAAAAAGCCATCCCACCCAGCAGCACCGCAACTGAATGAGACAGCCGAACGATCCCCAAACAAAACAAAAGCCACAAATCACCCCCAATTGGTCCATGGGACCGGCAGGGCAAGCAAAAGCAATCTTTAGCTTCCATTAAATTCTGCCACTCCGGAAAAAAAAAAAAACGACTCCGAAAAAAAATCTGACACACTGCACAAAACATCAGAACACACTCACCATCCACACAAGTCAAATGCCCATGGTGCCTGGCCACAGTCCTCTCCATGTGCAAATCCAAGAGCCGCCATCTTTGTCGCCGAAAAAAATAGTCCTGCCAGTCAAAAAAAAACAAACTTTTTTTTAGCTGGCTCCTTGATTCAAAGCACGTTTTCAAGCCCTGCTCTAATACATGATAGATTAAGAAGTTAGAAATCTACATAGCAGTTGTTCTTAGGATGTATTAATATCGTCTTAGCGCAATAATACGGAATGAGAATATTGTCTGTTATTATTCCCTTGTTTTCTTGACAATGTTTGGCTACACTAACTGCTTATGTGAGTTCATGTAAAATGTATTATGAAAGTTCAATAAAAATGTTTAAAAAAAAAAAAAAAAAAAGGTTTGAAAAAAAAAAAAAAAAAAAAAAAGTCAGTAGTTCACAGCGCCAATAAGATATGACAGGATTTATCAGGCCCTAACACAGGTCTTCTATTGTATCCCATCAGGATTTTAACAACATCTACTGCTCAAGCTGCTGAGGAAGGGGGAGGCATTTCCCCTGAAATGCATTGGCTGTATTTGATGCTCTTACCCAACAAACATTTAAAAAAAGACCTTCAGGTGACATGGACTTTTGTACTAGGTGTTCCCTAATACCCACCCCAGAGCTTGTCATCTTTTGTTATGTTCAAAGAGGTAGCAACCTTGGCCCAGAACAAGGTCCACCTAAACCAGCCTCTCCCCATTAAATACTGAGGAACCCTTCAATTAACTTTCTGGTCTCAGGGAACCTCTGCTTATAATTACTAGATCTACAATTCATGATATTTTATCATGGTGGTCAGTGGCAAGTGTGCTTTTTACATTTGTGGTCAGTGGCAAGAACCTCCCTTACAGATATCTAAAAAGATCACTGGTCTCATGGGTTACTTATCTGAGAGGCAGAAGATGCTCATTGGTCAAGGAACCCCTATCAACCTCTGAAGGAACCCTGTTTGAGAAAGGCTGACCTATACTATACCCTGACCTAGATCACCTCCTTTGAAGGAAGATGCGTTTCATCAGACCCAAGCCTCCCAACTAATTGGTCCAGCGCTATCACACACACTCATTAAAATAAAAAAGGGAAGGGTAGAAGCATATACAGATGCCTAGGAAGCCGTAGCCTTCCTATTATATTTAACACCTATGTCGGTGAAACCCTACTAACACTTGCTTCTTCGGCAATTGTTAAATGCGGTGAAGGCTCGCGTACCATGGTATTCGGAAGCAGACCACTGCACCATCTATCTAGCTGTGGAGACTTTGATGGCCTCAGCTAATCATAGGGAGGATCGATGCAACAAAACCTGGTTCTACTTTATGAAATTCACATGCCCCTCCATTATCAAGCCATCATGGGCTCTCAGGCATAAGACACGTTATATCCTCGCCAGGCCCCTCTGGCGTTTTCCAAGTTTTGATTTCAATCATGCCACCCATGGATACTGCATAGTCTCCTCCCTTGCCCCCATCCCCACTTATTCTTGACCCATCCCCTCCTCTCCCCTTCCATTTTTTTTTATCCGTTTTTGGTTTTTGCCATTCTTGTCTGGTTTTGGGCATATATGAATATATGTTGGTGCATGCAGGGATGAGCTCCTGAGGCCAATTTGACATACAAACATTCACTCAATAAACCTTCTCCTAGACCTGTCCCTTTGATTGACTCTGACCCTTGGATTCATTACTGTACGTAGAATGCACTGTTGGTGTAGAGTTGACGTCTCCTCAAGAAGCTCTATTATGCTGTTTATGAAAATTATTTTATATATGGCTTGTTACATATTTGCCTGTTGAGACTGCATCTCCTGTGGTGTCCTTAGGGGGTCCAGGAAAAGAAAAAGCTGCTTGCTACACCAATCGTTGCCGCTTGGTAGTGCTGCAGTATGGATGAAAATGACATCCTAGGCATAACGGTAAATGAAGAATGCCGGAAAAGAGCTGTCTGGGTCTGGGGGCCCCTTCAATCAGGTAGTTAAATGTAACCCCTTTGCTGCCAGGCCACTTTTTCCATTTTTTCTAACAGGCATTACGACTGTAAAAATATACCAGAAACTCCCCCAAACCATTTCTTTTCTGAGGACCTTAAAAAATAAAAAGGTAATGCATAACATTTTATGTTTTTTTTTTTTCTCCCAAGCTTTAGGTTAATAATGTGAACTTGTTTTAAAAGTCTTGTTTTTGGATACATGGAGGAAGACATTTTCCTTACATATGCAGGCAGCAGATACAGACCAGGGATAGAGAGTCCCAAGTCTACATCTGTCCTGGTTCCCGAAGCCAGGGACCTTGGGGCTATGAATTAGCAAATGCTCCCTACTTGGTTCCCACTGCTCACCACCCAAAGGGCTCAGTCTCACTATTGCAATACATAATGCAACCGTCCAATTAATGCATAGAGCAATGTTCCTTGCAGTAACATGCTATGCCAAGCATTTGTACATGTCTTGCTCTGCATAGTTGGAATGAACCTATGCGATTAATTCAATGATACAATGCAAGGTAATGCACCAATATACTATACCACGGGTCTCCAAACTCTCCTCATCAAAGTCCCTCCTTACATGAGAGTCCCCATCGGTATTCCCATTGATATCTGAGTCCCTCTTTACACGAGCATCCCCATCAGTGTCCCTCCTTACATGAGAATCCCCATCAAAGTCCTCCTTAAATGAGAGTCCCCATCAGTGTCCCTCCTTAAACGAGAGTCCCCATCAGTGTCTCTCCTTAAAACAAGAGTTCCCATCAGTGTCCCTCCTTACATGAGAATCCCCATCAAAGTCCTCCTTAAATGAGAGTCCCATCAGTGTCCCTCCTTAAACGAGAGTCCCCATCAGTGTCTCTCCTTAAAACAAGAGTTCCCATCAGTGTCCCTCCTTACATGAGAATCCCCATCAAAGTCCTCCTTAAATGAGAGTCCCCATCAGTGTCCCTCCTTAAACGAGAATCCCCATCAGTGTCTCTCCTTAAAACAAGAGTTCCCATCAGTGTCCCTCCTTACATGAGAATCCCCATCAAAGTCCTCCTTAAATGAGAGTCCCCATCAGTGTCCCTCCTTAAAACAAGAGTTCCCATCAGTGTCCCTCCTTAAAACAAGAGTCCCCATCAAAGTCCTTCCTTAAACGAGAGTCCCCATCAAAGTCCTTCCTTAAACGAGAGTCCCCATCAAAGTCCTTCCTTAAACGAGAGTCCCCATCAAAGTCCTTCCTTAAACGAGAGTCCCCCCTTAAATGAGAGTCCCCATCAAAGTCCCTCCCTAAACGAGAGTGCCAATCAGTGTCCTTCCTTACAGGAGAATCCCCATCAAAGTCCTCCTTAAACGAGAGTCCCCATCAAAGTCCCTTCTTACATGAGCGTCCCCATTAGTGTCCCCCTTTACATCAGGGTCCCCATCAGAGTCCAATCTTACATCAGAGGGCCAGATACAATTTTGCAGCAGGCTGGATTCGTTTGGAGACCCCTGTACTATACCAAAGAAATGGTGAATAACCAATCCCACCAAAGGCATATCCCCATACAAATGATAATACAGGTGGTCCCCAAGTAACATACATCCGACTTACATACGACTCGTACTTACAAAACGGAGAGAGAGGCAACAGGAAGTGAGAGGAAATGTCCCCCTAGGAAGGGAAATTCACTCCTGTAAGAGTTATTATGGGAAAAAGGTGTCTCCACTGAAGCTTTGTTGAAAACAATACTGGTTTCCACAACCACCCAACATTTTCAAAATCCAATTGTTATTGGGGCAGAAAGTGAGGTGAAATCTTCTGAACAGAGGCACAGACAGCAAAACAAATGTTACAGAGGTGCAAACCCTTCCCTATGCTATCCAAAAAATAACATAAAATGTATTTGGCTGGAGTTACACTTAAAAATGTACCTGTTCCGACTTACATACAAATTCAACTTACGAACAAACCTACAGACCCTATTTTGTTTGGAACCTGGGGACCGCCTGTACTTTATTGGTACACAAAATTTAGTCCGTAAATCAAAGTATGACATTCTGCATTCTCAGTGATGTCACTGGTCTCTGGTGAAGGAATAGGCTGCATTCTCAGTGATGTCACTGGTCTCTAGTGAATGGATAGGCTGCATTCTCAGTGATGTCACTGGTCTCTAGTGAATGGATAGGCTGCATTCTCAGTGATGTCACTGGTCTCTAGTGAAGGGATAGGCTGCATTCTCAGTGATGTCACTGGTCTCTAGTGAAGGGATAGGCTGCATTCTCAGTGATGTCACTGGTCTCTAGTGAAGGGATAGGCTGCATTCTCAGTGATGTCACTGGTCTCTAATAAATGGATAGGCTGCATTCTCAGTGATGTCACTGGTCTCTAGTGAAGGGATAGGCTGCATTCTCAGTGATGTCACTGGTCTCTAGTGAATGGATAGGCTGCATTCTCAGTGATGTCACTGGTCTCTAGTGAATGGATAGGCTGCATTCTCAGTGATGTCACTGGTCTCTAGTGAAGAGATAGGCTGCATTCTCAGTGATGTCACTGGTCTCTAGTGAATGGATAGGTTGCATTCCCAGTGATGTCACCAGTTTCTAATGATTGGATAGGCTGCATTCTCAGTGATGTCACTGGTCTCTAGTGAATGGATAGGCTGCATTCTCGGTGATGTCACTGGTCTCTAGCGAAGGGATAGGCTGCATTCTCAGTGATGTCACTGGTCTCTAATGAATGGATAGGCTGCATTCTCAGTGACATCCTTGACTCATAAATGGTACTTGAGTACATAATCAGAAAAGCTGCTGTAAGTGACAGAAATAATCTTTCGTTTTTAGCCCATAATATACATTGAGTCCTAGGTGGTCAATTTCCTCTCTTCCACTGAATAGTACATTTTTCACTACATGATGGATGTCTGATAGGCGCACAACGGAAATGACAGATTCCATTACTTGCTGAAAATAAATATCTGAATAT